>NC_089229.1:94326362-94523862 GCF_963924675.1 Phocoena phocoena
AGTTTGCCCCTGGGGGAAGGACAGACGGAGGAAAAATAGAAAAAAAGAATTGTTGATTTTCATGATCAGCTCTTCTGTACTATGGAATTTGAAAGCATATGCATGTTTTGCTTATGCCGAAAAATACAGAATTAAGCAAAAAAATTTACATCTCCAAGAAACAATTCATAACTTTAGACTTCAAATGTTTTGAAAGATGGCACTTTCTAATCTGCATCTATCATTGTATAACTTAAGTTTATTTCTCCTAATTCTTACTTTATTCAAGAGTAAAAATGACTTCGGTGTGATAGTCACATTGTCTATCTTAAGAGATAAATAAATGAAGGGATTTCCTTACACTGACACACTGTATGGTGAAATGATGAAATAAAATCATATACCCCTCAGTTGTGTTATTAGTGCTTGAAATAATACAATGAATTTGTACAAGAAATACAATAAAATTAGGAAATTAAAAAAAATTTTTTTCTTAATCTTTATATTTCAAGTAGAGACAAAAATTTTATCAACAACAATATAAGTGGTTCAAATGTATTTATATAATATTTATTATGAGATAAAATATACATGGATACATTTCACTGTCTTCTAGAGGTAGAGAAATGAGCATGATTTATTATAAGAGTTTTCATTTTTAGTCAGATGAGATTTGAATTTTTTCTAGGAAAACAGTTAAATAAGGTGTTTCTTACAAATACAGTAGTTTTGATTTTTTTTTAATTTCCCTTTCCTTACACTCTAGAGGGTGACAAAAAAGAGATGGGGTGTGTATGTGTGTGTTTATGTGTATGTGTGTGTATGCACACTCCAGTATACAAATGAGCATAAGTCTAAAATATGTATGGACACAGCAACATCCTTTGAGCCTACTAGGGTAATCTAGGTAGATATGAATTATTATCCTGTTTCTCTTCTAGTTTCAAATTTCACACCCTGAGACTTTACCTTTAGGGCAATTCAGTAAAATGTGAATTAACTTGGTCAAATCTTAAGGTAAACTAAAAAAGAACAAAACCAAGCAGCATAGCACCAGAACTACCAGACACTTAACAAATTGTAGGAAAAAGCAGAGTCATTGTCTCACAAGCAGGTGCTAGTTGAGGGTCTGGGCCAGGAAAAAGATGGTAGGGAGTTCAGAAAGCCGTGGCTGGAAACAGTCAAACATATAAAATGAATCCCAATCCCTGCAGCCCCGTGACACAAAAATTCATAAATTTACTTTTGCTTATGCAACTCTGGGCACCTTGCATTTTGAATAAAGTAAATGCATGACGTCACACTCAGCCATTCAACCTCATGCTCCAAAATTATTTCCTCTTATAATAAGGGAATAATCACATGACTCCTCGTTCCTTTTTTTTTTTTTTTTTTTGCCCATTCCATTGTGGAGTATAAATCACCATGAAAGTGCACTCATCATAGGAGAGGTCAGAACATAAATGTTTAAAGCAACACTTTTTTACTAGCAATTCCATCTCAAGACGTCTGAATTCAGTGAATTACTAGCAATTCCATCTCAAGACGTCTGAATTCAGTGAAACTTTGTGGATAAGGCAACTGCGTAGGTCCTGTTTGTGTAGTCGGTCAGCACAGGTTTTGAATGTACTCAGAGAAACAGCTTTCTTCTTAAAAGTATGGACTAATTTTTATTTTCATACTCCTAAGTTGGTTGTACGTGTTATTTCAGAGATGCAAAAAAAGCTACATCATTTTAAAACAAACAATAGAAATGAGTTAAAATTATGATTCAAAGACGTTTAAGTGGTTGTTGAATAAACAATGGATGAGACTGAAATTTTACTCTATATTGAAGCTAAGTATTAGAATTATGGTTGCCTATTTTATCTCTAATCTCCTAAAGTGCAAAACATGAACGTAAGAAGCCTATTTAAGTGTCACATCACCAGGTAAGAACATTGAATACGTATATTTTAGTCACGATTGTGACCATTTCATTTTCACAAAAACACAGGGATCTATATTTTATTGTTCAATAATGACCTATTTTTATTCATTGTAAAATTTCCTAAGAGTTTTATACACTTTTTTCTGAAAACCTAAATTTTATGTTATTTGTGTAATTAGTTAAAGCACCTATGTCAGTTTTATAATGAGTATTTTAGAGTACAGGTAGTAACCAAATAACTTGTTCAGATTCCAGTCAACGTCTACCAATCAAATTAAGTGTTCAGCTTAATTGTGAAGTATCTCTCCGTGTCTTCCAAAGAAAACACTGTGATACCTGGCTTGAGAAAATATTGATTCATCTCTACTCTCTAACTGAAATACATGGGAATTCTGACAATCTGGGGATAGAGACCCCAGCTCTTTATCAAAAATTTTGCTTCATTGGAAAGGAGACAACATCTGAATCTGTTCCCAGTAACTCTGGACCAGAACTGTGTCCCAGAGAAGGGAGAGACAACGTCAGAACGAAATGAAGAAAGAACTCATAATAAGATTAAAATGTGAGCATGGTCGAGTGGGATAAATAAACCTGGAAATATGGAAGTGTGGTTACTATAAAGTAAGAAAGAGTTAACAGAACTACCTCATATCAAAACCTAAATAAGACAAGAGAGAATTCAACAAGCATATTTTCCCTTCTTACCCTTTTCTAAATAAAATATAATATTCATACTGAAAAGTAATAAAATCATATAGTTTAATACTTATCAGAGGCAACACCCATGTAACTACCACCCCGGTCAAGAAATAGAACATTTCCAGGATGCTCAAGATTTTTCCTCATTTAACCTTCCAGTTCCTACCCTCTTCCTTCTTCCAGATATGACCACCATCTTGACCTCTAACACTGTAGTTTAGGTTTGCCTGTTTTTGAAATGTGTACTAGAATAATATAATATAAACTCGTTTGTGTCTAGTTTATTTTGCTCAAGTCCTTGTAAGAGTTATCCAAGGATTCCTCTCCATCTTATTTACAGTAACTAAGCTAGATGCAAATTACTGCTGTGGCCCATGGATGACACATTGGTTGACTTAAATCCGTGGGGACCCTACTTAGATACTGAGGTGGGGTCAACTTAACTCAAAACAAAATGGCAAGCAATGATTATATAATGGAAATTTTGAGACGCTGAACTTCTAGGATGAACTTTGGAAAGTAGTGACCCCTATCTGTAATGTTTCATGTTTGTTTTTGGTTTTGTTTTGCTATTTTCTCAAGATTGGTCTTTCTGAATGGGTCTCCCACTGATCTACATGTACAAGTTCACTTGGAAGCACAGTGAAAAGATGAGAATGATCTTCTTGTGTACCTATTGTCATCAATTAGAGTACATATTTAGGGGTGTTGTGTTCAGAAATCTTCAAGTCCAAATTCAGCAAGAAAGAATGTTATAATAGAGGCACAATGAGTTCTGTGAGCTTTGATTTGAAAACATTTAGCACATCCACCACCTCTGAATTTACTGTTTCTGATGTGGAAAGAACCTCTTGTTAGCGAATATAACAGAATTTGCTTTAGTGAAAGAACTAGCAGTGTAGCTGAGACATAAGAAGGACGGGAAAATGAGGATAGTTAGTGCTAATACCAAGGGAATAAATATTCTGTTAACCTCTCTTTTTTTCACTTTTTATTTTGAAATGAATATAGATAGAAAGTTGTAAAAATATACAGTACAGGGAGAGTCCTTGTAACATCTTACATAACTAGAGCACAACATCAAAACCAAGGTATCAACATTAGTACAATCTATAGTCCGTATTCAGTTTTCACATGCATTTGTTCACTTATGTGTGTATATATATATGTATATAGTTTTATGTAATTTTATCACATGTGTAAATTCATGTAAACACCATCACATCTGTTTTTGTAGTCTAGAAAATAATTACCACCAATTATTTTGTTACTCTGAAGTAAGGTTGTTAAAGGCAAGACAAATGATGGAAACTTTCCCTTTGTTTACTAATTTTCATTTTAATGAGCTGGCTCAGTAGGGGAGAATTTTAACGTTTATTTAGCACACGTAACATGCTTGTTGTAGTGCTGGGTGTGTATGGCTTTCCACCTTAGGATGACTATATATATATATTTTTTTAAACATCTTTATTGGAGTATAATTGCTTTACAATGGTGTGTTAGTTCTGCTTTATAACAAAGTGAATCAGTTATACGTATACATATGTTCCCATATCTCTTCCCTCTTGCGTCTCCCTCCCTCCCACCCTCCCTATCCCACCCCTCTAGGTGGTCACAAAGCACCGAGCTGATCTCCCTGTGCTATGCGACTGCTTCCCACTAGCTATCTATTTTACGCTTGGTAGTGTATATATGTCCATGACACTCTCTCACTTTGTCACAGCTTACCCTTCCCCCTCCGCATATCCTCAAGTCCATTCTCTAGTAGGTCTGTGTCTTTATTCCCATCTTGCCCCTAGATTCTTCATGACCATTTTTTCCCCTTAGATTCCATATATATGTGTTAGCATACGGTATTTGTTTTTCTCTCTCTGACTTACTTCACTCTGTAGGACAGACTCTAGGTCCATGCACCTCACTACAAATAACTCAATTTCGTTTCTTTTTATGGCTGAGTAATATTCCATTGTATATATGTGCCACATCTTCTTTATCCATTCATCTGTCGATGGACACTCAGGTTGCTTCCATGAGGATGACTATATTTAATCCTAGTGAATTATTTGGTTTTGGTTTTGGTTTTGGTTTTGGCCACGCAGCATGCAGGATCTTAGTTCCCCAACCAGGGATCAGTCATGTGCCCCTGCAGTAAAAGCACAGAGTATTAACCACTGGACCACCAGGGAAGTCCCTCTAGTGAAGTATTTTGGTATTTCACTGTTTTACTGATGCAGAAATCTATTAATACACCAGAAATTCTCTGTGCAATATCTTCTTTAAAGGGAAGATCACACAAGTATACCTAGCAATAGGAAATCATTTAAATTTCTCCCACCTCTGAATAATCTTGCCCTAGATCCTGACACCATTTAAAATTGAGTAGCTGGCCTCTTATTGGTCATTCATTTCCACTGATGAAAGTTTTCTAAGAATTACTTAGGACTGTTCTTTAACAGGTCTTGCTCTGGCCTTCTCTAAGAAGTAGAGATGATCACCTTGTAGCTCCAATCAAGTGAGAAATATTTGCCGTTGGTGAGAATCTGATTTTCAGTTCTTGTTCAACATATTATTTTAATTTGACCTCTGACATGTTACCCAATATCTTAATTATATTATTGGTTTTGGATACTGCACTGTTGTTTTTACAAGTATGGTATCACTTTACTGTTACAATTTTAACTGACAGTTACAAATTCAATCATAGATATTGACCAGAGACATTACACAAGAAAGTGTTAATTTTCTTAACACTTAAGTTAAAAGTGCCAAGAGTACTGTTTCCCCTCAAAAGAAATAAAAGGATAAACAAACAACAAAACCACAGCGGCAATCAATTCTGCATCTGGTTTAGGAATAGCTTACTCAGACTCAAGTGAAAGAAATAAAACAATGTGAAATTTTGGGACATATCTAGATCTTTCTTAGTGCTCGACTCTGCCTAATAGCTATTTTATAAAGTGAGATGTTTACAGAGAGAAAGAAGCATTCAAATAATAGTGATCTAACAGGTAACATATATTTCGGATAAAACATTGGCATTCTCTGATTGTTTAGGGTTGGGAGAGGTTTATAAAACCAGAGTGAAGAGAACGTACAATTTGTTTCAAAATTTCTCAGTGTCGGCCCTTAACATACATCTCTTCTAACTGATAAGCCCCATCAGCTGAGAATTAAGCAAAGCGTAAAAGCTTCACGGAAGAGCTGCAAAGAGCTTGCTCTTTGGCTGCAGCTGTGGCTTGTCTTCCCCCACGTAGCTGGAAACAGTGTTTCTGTGGTGAGCTGTTGGAGAGCCTCTGGGTTATCACTCAAATAACACACCAAAGGTGACAAATTGGTCACTTTTAGAAATCTAAAGCACAAGTATTTTTTTTACTAAGTGTCATTAAAATGGCACTGAGCCTCTTTTTGGGCCTTTAGGCAAAAATATCTACATTGAAAATCTCTATAGTCAAAATCTGTTAATGAAAAAGGCATAGAGAAAAAGAGAGGGGAAGTAAAAGGATTCTCTAAGAATAGTAAGAATCAGTACCCAAACAGGAGATAATTCAACTCGGTAAAAACCTGTCAGTTTCAAGAACATACGTTTTTTTCTTTTTTTTTTTTTTTTTTTTTTGCATAGGCAGGCCTCTCACTGTTGCGGCCTCTCCCGTTGCGGAGCACAGGCTCCGGACGCGCAGGCTCAGCGGCCATGGCTCACGGGCCCAGCCGCTCCGCGGCACATGGGATCCCAGGGCACGAACCCGCGTCCCCTGCATCGGCAGGCGGACTCTCAACCACTGCGCCACCAGGGAAGCCCCTCAAGAACGTACCTTTTTACTTTTGGGCTAAGCACTCAAACAGTGATGAGTGTCAGTTTACACATTTCCAAGCTCCACTAGCCTGAAATGAAGCTGAGAAAAAAGAGTCACATAAAGGATTATTGTTAAAACTTTATAGTTCATTCTTTAATTCTTTAGTCGAGAGGTGGTCTATAATTTATTATATATATTATATTTAATAGCTATCTGTAAAATAGTAAAATTATTTTGGGGTTTATGCCAGTTTTGTGTTAGGTATTTTGCATGATTTACCTTTATAATCTTCATTTACCCTGTGTTATTAATAGCATTATTTCTTAAATTTCATAGTTGAAGCCACAGTTTTGTCAAAGAAATATGCTCCAAGTCAACTAGATAGCAATGGTTGAACTGAGTCTCACTAAGTTTTGTCAACGTGTAATAGATAAAAATGTGGAGAGTCACTTAGCATAATTGTAAGAGAATGTATGTGATTTTGCTTCAACTATCCTGGTGATTTTGAGTCTTTATTTGGTTTTAGATACATAAATAGCCACCGATGCATTGGATATTATTACATAGTAATTACATATATTTGCACATTTATATACTATACATACTACAAATAATTAAACCAAGTTCTTTCCATAATTTTGTACAACTTAAGGTCGTTTTTAAAGTCTTAGCAAGCTTTCAGTTATATGCTTTGTTTCCTCATTTCCCTGATTTCATGCCTTCTGTCTCCTAAGAAGCATAATTTAATTTTTAAAAATATCTGTATACACTAATATCTATTTGTGAATTTTATGATACTTTCATATATAAAATAATTCACTTGAAGAGGATATTGGCACTGAGCTGGGTGGTCGTTGTTAGAATTTATTTGGATTTGTTTGAAGTTAGATTTCATGGTGGAAATCTTACCTTTCCCTCCTTCTTCTGTTTGTGTGTGCATGCGTGTTTATATGTGAGCATGTTTGTGGGTATGTATGTGGTAAGAGAGGTGAGAAATCTTTGACCAAAAAGATTAAGTGCAAAGATGGAAGTAATATTATAATTTGGCTGTAACACTTAAAGGATATTTGCTGTTCACTACATGTGGATATTATGTTCACTACATGTGGATATTATGTTTACAGTGTTCCAACAGGCACTAGGGGTAGAATGATACGAATATATATTACGTCTTATTTTAAGATCTATGTCTACTGAAAAGGTTAGAAAATTACAGCACATTTTATCAACAACATCAGAGAGGTGTGTATAAGAATTTAGGTACTATAAGTCTGCTACGTGACACAAAGTAGAACATATAACATGGCTTGGTTGAGAAAAACTTTCTTTGTTATTCTAAGGAATTTGATTGTATCCTGTTCCCTTAAGATAGTGGAGGATTTTTACATCATATATGTGAAGTTTTGTAATTTACTTGTTTAATATGATTTTTTCCTGGTTATAGATTCCTTCAAGGGTTGAAAACTAGAAAAATAAAAGGAATGGAAATGGCCTGTATTCTGTTTACAGACATACCTCCTATAATTTCACTTTGCTTTATTGCACTTCACAGATACTGTGGGGTTTTTTGTTTTTTTTACAAATTTAAGGTTTGTAACCAGCTTCAACATTCCCTTAAATCAAACCCTAGTCCAGAGTAAGGCCCTCACTCTCTCCAATTCTACGAAGGCTGAGAGAGGGAGGAAGCTGCAGAAGAAAATTTGAAGCTAGTAGAGATTAACTTATGAGGCTTAAGGAAAGAAGCTGTCGCTATAACATACAAGTGCCAAGTTAAGCAACAGGTGCTGATGTAGAAGCTGAGGCAAGTTATCCAGAAGATCTAGCTAAGATAATTAATAAGGTGGCTACACTCAACAACAGATTTTCAGTGTAGATGAAACAGCCTTATATTGGAAAAAGATGCCATCTAGGACTTTCATAGCTGGAGAGAAGTCCGTGCCTGGCTTCAAAACTTCAAAGGACAGGCTGACTCTCTTGTTAGGGGCTAATGCAGCTGGTGACTTGAAGTTGAAGCCAGTGCTAATTTATCATTCTGAAAATTCTAGGGCCCTTCAGAATTATGCTAAATCTGCTCTGCCTGTGCTCTATAAATGGGACAAAAAAAGCCTGGATGACAGCACATCTGTTTACAACATGGTTTACTGAATATTGTAAGCCCACTGTTGAGACAACTGCTCAGAAAAAAAAGGTTCCTTTCAAAATATTCCTGATCACTGACAATTCACCTGAGTCACCCAAGAGCTCTGAAGAAGATGCACAACGAGATTAACGTTGTTTTCATGCCTGAAAACATAACACAACACAACATCCATTCTGCAGCCCAGGGTTCAAGGAGTAATTTTGACTTTCAAGTCTTATTGTTTAAGAAATATATTTCACGAGGCCTTGGCTGCCATAGACAGTGACTCCTCTGATGGAACTGAGCAAAGTAAATTAAAAACCTTCTGGAAAGGATTCACCATTCTAAATGGCATTAAGAACATTCATGACTAATGAGAAGAAATGAAAATATCAACGTTAATAGGAGCTTGGAATAAAATGGTTCCCACCCTCGTGGATGATTTGGAGGGGTTCAAGACTTCAGAGGAGGAAGTAATGGCAGATGTGGTGGAAACAGCAAGAGAACCAGAATTAGAAATAGAGCCTGAAGATGTGACTGAATTGCTGCAGTCTCCTGTTAAAACTTGAATGGATAAGGAGTTGCTTCTTATGGATGAGCAAAGAAAGTGGTTTCTTGAGATGGAAGCTACTCCTGGTGAAGATGCAGTGAAGGTTGTTGAGATGGCAACAAAGGATTTAGAATATTATAAAAACTTAGTTTATAAACCAGCTGCAAGTTTTGAGAAGACTGACTCCAATTTTGAAAGAAGTTCTACTGTGGGTAAGGTGCTATCAAATAGCATTGCATGCTGCAGAGAAATTGTTTGTAAAAGGAAGAATCAATTGATGTGGCAAACTTCACTGCTGTCTTAAGAAGCTGCCACGGTGACCCCAACCTTCAGCAACCACGACTCTGATCAGTCGGCAGCTGTCAACATCGAGGCAAGACCCTCCAGCAGCTGAAAGATTATGACTCGCTGGAAGCTCAGATGATGGTTAGCAATTTTGAGCAATAAAGTATTTTTTAATTAAGGTATATACATTGTTGCTTTAGACATAATGCTATTGCACACTCAGTAGACTACAGTATAGTGTCAACATAACTTTCATATGCACTGGAAAACCAAAAAATTCATGTGAGTCACTTTATTTTGATATTTGCTTTATTGAGGTGGTCAGGACCTGCACTATCTCTGAGGTATGCCTCTACTTTCTCCCAGGTCCTTTAAATGTAGTTAATTCTCTTTCTGTTCCCAGTAATTAACATGAGAAGAAAGTGAATGTTGGGTGTTGCTATTCCACTATGGAAAACTATGAGAAATTGATGAAAATGTGGAGGCATCCAAGAAAAGTATCACATCCTTGCTCTTTACTTGGTCCTGCCTTTAAAATAATGGCTAAATGTTTTGAAACTACCATTACTTAATCTGAGTGATTTTCACACTTCTCAACACTCTAGAGAGAACAGAATCATATTTTCTCTTGTATAAAAATCATAAGATTTTTATGGATACAAAGTAGGAACAGCTTTCATGAAAAAGTGAAACTGATATCTGAATGGGTTAAAAATCAACGTTGTAAAAATAAATCGCTATTTTAAAGATACTCTATTATTAAATGATTAAGAGTTTACCCAACTATTACATTAACAAGCATCAACATTTGCTTTGAAAATCTTTCAAGCCAAAAGTGGTTTCTTGATTTAAGAAATGATTGCTGAATGCCTACTAATTGCCAAACACAAAAAAGAAAACAAAAATCTTTGCAAGGTGGTATTTTAATTCTATCACAGGAGTCTAACAATGAGACCACTCACGTGTAGAAGAGTTTTTCAGACGGAGCAATATAAAATAAAGAAGGAGGATTTGAAAAGCTGTACTAGTATGAAGTATGACAAAATTTTGATTCAGACAGTGAAGCAAAGCCACACAGTGAAAGAGACAACTCAACAGACTTGAAAGAAAGTGAATAAGCAAGTCGTGTAGCTTGGCATCCACAGTTGAGGTGCTAACATTCATCTGGCTCCTTTACTAAAATAGACCTCAGAGTGTTACTAGGAAATGTATAATCCAAGCCTGGAAGTGCTTCCTTATTCTAAATCTAGCTGTCCCGGAAAGAATGGCCAAACTTCAGTCAAGAGTCCTGAATTATTTTGTTTTCCTTAGAGAATGTCAAGTTAATTTTTAGTTTGCTTCTAAAGCAGATGAATCCACTTTTAATCAGAAATATCCAAAATCTGTACCCTAACTCTTTGACAGAAAATATAATCAACAACTTTCTGATGCTTTACTAGTAATAAAATGTCAATTACAAAGAAAAAAAGAAATGATTGTGGAGGGGAATGTGGGCAACAATTAATATGTTTCTAAAATCTGGCCAATTTTTACTTTACATTAAGCTTAGCAGACAGACAAATATCCTTACAAGACACAAAGATTAGTAGCCAGAGGATGGCAAGGTTTTACTCTGGAGTACTGCCTACAAGAGTAATAAAGGACTGATTAGGTCAGCCTAACCAAACCTGAAATACAAAAAAGGGAAAAGTTACTCACATGTTAACACCTACCTGCTTCCAGGGTTGGATATATTCACATACTTCCAGCAGAGGTCTGTCATGCCCCTCTGGAAATGCCAGACTATTTGCCCTTTGCCCTGATTGAAGAGCTCAGCAAGCACCTAGGATTCACTATTCTAGCACCAAAGAAAATTCCAGGAAATATAGGAGAGTGGCTGCGCACGAATAAGAAGTGGACCAGGGTCCCATAATTTCAGAGCTGGAATACAGTGCAAACATAGACAAGCATGAGCAAAAGTATGGTTAAGAGTGGCCCTGTTGGTGTGTATGAACACTAGATGCCGTCTTGGAAATACAAAAGTGTTTCCAAATTAATGTCTATACAATTGCGTACAGCAGTCATCCATCTCGGTGAGCTGTGCTTGGGAAATTTGCAGTGAGATGCAAGCAGTGTCTTTAGTGGCTGCCACTATTAAATTTATCTACATGCCGGCAGTGACAACAATGCAGTTAGTTCAGGTTACAACGACCAGCATAAGTGGAGTTACAGTGGCTCCTTTCTTATTGAAGACATAGGAGTCTTCAGTCAGGCACCAAGTAAGGTTCTGAAATAACCTTTCAGTGTCCCCTTGCTCTGTTTCCTTCCTGGAGGCATAACATGGATTGAGAGGGACTAATCTGTCTTCTCGTGGACATGGTATTTGTTGGCTCTTCTGTTTCAGTAGTTGAGATTTTAAGCAAATTTACTGTGTTGGATTTCTATATTTCAGTAGATCCTCTACTCCATGATTCTGTAGTCCCAAGATATAATTTCCATGATTACCCTGTCATTGACCATCCTGTTCCACTGAATGCTAATCATTGTTCCCCCAAAACAAGATGCTTCCCACTTCCAAAGTGGATGCAAAAAATACTTGTTCCACTTCCAAAAGAGTAGTTTCTGTCCCACGTTGGGCACTAATGGTCCAGTGATGAAATAAGACAAACACCACAAATGGCACATGATACAACTCAAAGGAACTCAGGGATAGTAGGATGCACGTGGTGCCCCAGACTCTGGTTATACAGTACAGAGACTTTGCTAGGCTCAACTGAAGCCACTGTAGCTAGTGCTACAGGAAAGAGATCCTGGTTTCATGTAGATTCATGGGAAAAATGCTAATGCGGAATCAGAAGACAAGACCTCCAAACACAGTTAAATAACTAACCAGTATGTGATCCAAAAAAGGTCAGTTTTCCAGGTTTTAGTTGCAGCAGTTCTAGAGTGAAAGGATTAGATTTAAGTCAGTGATTTTCATAATTTTATCTTTTAGAGCAGAACTTTTATATAAATATAATTTTAAGTAGAGATGTAAACAAATGAAATGCACAGACTCCAGAAGTATTATTACTGAGGCTAGGGGTACTTTCCCATTTAACTTCCTCCACACTTGCCTTTGAAGATCTAAGGCTGATTTTTTTAAAAAAAAAATAGAAAGAGTTTATTTATATGATGAAACATCCATTCTAACCTTCAAAATTTATGATTTTCAGTACTCACAATTTAGTAGATATGTTTGAGCTATCTTCTCATTTCCAGATTTTTTTTTTTCTTGAACCAAACCAATCTCGTGAAAAAGTCCTTTTTGGTTGAATTAAATCCTACAGAGAATCAGAATTCATAACACTATGGATATCAGGTTTGGAGTATGTTTTACTGTCTTTGCATCTCCTGCACCTAACATTGAAGGGCAACAGCAGATGTTCAGCTTCAGTTTTCACACTTACTGACACATGACTAAGTTGATAACTGATTAATGTATGTGGCAGGTTGTTACAATATGAACTTCCCCCAAAGAATATCATCTTATTGTATTCATGCCCTTGTGTTGTCCCCTTCCACTTTGAATCTGAACTGACCTGTTACTTGCTTTAAACAATAGAATGTGGTAGATTTGATGTTTCTCAAGTTCCCTAACCAAGTTAAGAGGCCTTGAGGCTCTTTCTGTCTTGTGAAGAACTAAGCCACCATGTAAAGCAGTCTGGATTATCATGCTAGAGAGGTCACATGGTAAGAGGGGCCATGGAAGATGAATGACCATGAAGGGAAAAAAGTCTTTGAGAATAAAGACCAAAGAGAGGCAAGCCTCAGGCTTGCAGCCATCCCAGCTGGTGGGCAGACATATGACTGGTGACATCATGGATACGTCTGTCCAAATAGCAGCCCCACGGATGACCCAGCCAACATCATATGGAACAGACACGAGAGCTATCTTGGCTGAGCCCTGCCCAAACAACCCACAGAAACATGGAAATAATAAAATCATTATTGCAGTAAGCCATTAAATTCTGAGACTATATGAGATAAGCATGTATGTTAAAAGGCTCTGGTCAAAGCAAAAAGCACTTATCTACTTCAAGTCTTTGCACTATCTTGCTCCACTGTTTTCTCTAAGTGTTGAATATTGTTTCATTGCTTCATATACATCATTTTTACTCATGTTATCTAAAGCATTTTGAGAAATCTAACAAATTTTATCTAGTCAGGAAAGTTTAGTTTTATGTCAACTTTAATTAAAATTTTAGTACATTCTCCAGTTCTGGTCAAATCAAAAATGAAAATATATTCAAAAAGTACCATTACTAACATATATCTAAACCTAGTCAAATGTAAAATTTAAAGCAGGAGAAGTCATTATTTGGAATTTTGGAGAAGTCATTATTTGGAATCACTAACAGATCTAATCCATTAATCACATATTTTCTTTAACTTCTCTTCTTACCTAAATGTCTTCTTGATTGTTAATCTCCATCTTTTTTAGTCCTGCCTTTCTGATTTCCCTTATGCTGTGTGATATTTCATCCTAATATGACCACTGTTGCATGCATATTTTCTTTTTTTTGTTTGCAATTTTATTTCATTCTATTTTCCTTTATTTTGTACAGATATAAATATTAAAGATATTTTAAAAATACAATCTAATAAATTTACTCTGAATTCTAATAGTAACCACACTTGTTTTAAATTATATTAAAACATTAACAATACATTAACAATAATGAAAAAGCGTATATTAAGATTGCAGTTATGTTTAAAATATTAGCAACTTTCCAACAGTAAAATTTGACATCTAATTTTTTGAAATGGGAAAAATGCAAGGTGCATTTCTATTATTTTAGATTGTAATTTTTAGATTATAATCCTCTCCCTCCATTGTTTTCAAATTTTACTGAAATTAAAAAGTAATTGAAAGGCACAAGATAATCAATCAGGACGGCTTGCATGGTCAATATGTATATGTTTTTTATACAAGGAAAGAAATATCTTTTATGATAACATGTTAGTTCTGACTGGACCAACTATAGTTTCAGATAAATGATTTTCCTTCCCATTTGACCTGTTGTGTCAGTTATAATTAGTGACTCCAAGCTATTTCTGTTTTCATTTTTCTCCTTAAATACATTAAATGTGCATTAATGTTTGATGTTACTGACATTTCCTCTAAATGGATTTTAACTTTATTAAAACAAATGTTTATTTATAAAACCATAATGTTCATTATAAAAGTATAGATAATGCTTAAAAATATTAAAAAACTGAAACAAACTAGAACCAAAGCCATTCTGATAATCTCCTGAAATAACACCTCAAATGGGGAATCATCCTGTGTTTATTGTTGAGAATAGCTAGAGTTTGACAATATCCTATCAGTTTTCCATAACTTACAGAGTTGTAAAATAACTTGAAGACAGTGAAAGGCATATACATATTTTTAAAATAAATATATTATGTTAACAAATGTGTTTATTTTTATCACTTTAAGATGCCAAATGCATATGTATGACAGTAGAAAGTTGAGTGATGTGTGCTCGTGAGTTCCTCTGGTCTTATAAAATGCTTTGTATAATAGACATTTGCTAATTATCTACCTAGTAGTTTTCTCTGGGTAATAGAAATTAGTTACTCTGGCTAAAAGTTATAATTAATATGCATGGTTAAAACTCTATGAGAAACAGTGATGGGGAAATGTAACAGTGATGGGGAAAATTTTTAATTTTCCAAAGATGAAGAACAGGTTTTTCCTAATTTAGTGATGTTCAAATATATTAAGTCTCTGAACCTCAATACACTCATAAATTATCTCCTGTGGTGGTTACTTAAAGGAGTATTTCTAATCACTTCTGATATCAAAAGTTCATTGCCAATTTCTGTCTAAGGCATCACTATTAATGGTGATAAAAATTCACAGATGCTGGAAATCACACACTTCTGTAGAAAAGATGTTTCCCATTAGTGCAGAAAAATACCAATATGGACTCTATTTGCTAAAAGAACTATTGGAATGAATGTTTCTGAGATTTTGTGTGCTTATTGTACCATGTAACAGGAAGGGGAAAATGCTCTATTATTTGCATAATACTTTTTGCAAACTTTCCGTGAGAAGTATGTGTTGAGCCTAATTTTCTCAGTAATTTGCACTCATGCATGTATGTATTTATGTAACACACTCCAACAAATACTTACTATGAGCCATGCCTCCTCTAAGTATTTTATAAATAATAATGTTTAATAACTGTACTGATCTCAGACATACCCTTCCAGTCCCCCAGTGGCTCTTTCATCTAATTTCAAAACTGCAGCCTATACTGCATATACATCTTGGTCTCTCCCAGGTTTTTAATCATTTAAAAAAACCACTGAAGTTTATTATATGAATAAAACTGAGCGTAAACAGTTATGGCAGTCCCAGGACCTAAAAAACAACAAACACAAAATGACAAAGTATGTTCAAATTAAGAAATTGCTATAACCTCCTCTGTGTGACAAATTGAATTTCTATTAATCTAGTTCCAAGAGTGCAGAAAAAGTGGATAAGGGAGGAAAATTCATGTGCATATTATTGAACTCTGACTCTAAAATAGTGTCTGTCTTGTCTTTATCTCTGTCAGGACTGCCAGAAAAAGTAGCATGAGAACAAAGGTTTTACCTGTCTTGTTTACTTCTGTATTTACAGCTCTTAGAACAACACCTTGTCTGATTTGTAAAATAATTACCTGTTTCGTGAATGAATGTCTGAATATATAAATGGAATCAGGCAATAAGTAGATTTATAAGAAATTGAATGTCTCTTAACAACTAACTGAGGTGAGAATCAATACACCTGCCTCAGTAGCATGAAAACTGTGGCATCAGTGGGATAATCTAATGAGAACAAGGCACACGGAGAATCTAGAAAAATAGCAGCACAGAGCTAAATGAGATGACAATACAAACACAGACTGTTTTGCATTCAAAACCAATTTCTAATTGATCCTCATCAGATGATTCTCCCCTGCCCTTTTTCAACCTGCTAAATATGAGACGTCAAAAGTCAGTGGCTTCCAGCGTCTGATTCTGTTTCTTGTTAGATTTGTAAACTTGAGTAGGTTACAGAACCCCTTTAATATTCATTTCCATCATCTGAAAAGGTAAAAGGCAGTTAAATAATTTATTAGAAATGACGTGTCGATTCTGAAATGGCCCTGCCCCCTTGGTCAGACCTCAGTCATCATCTCAATGTGCTCTATGTGTATAGAGGTGCACTGTACAGTACAGAATATTTCCAACCGCAGATTTGCTGATTCTCGAAATAACACAACACCTACACTAGCCTCGATATGACCATACAATCTTTGGGATGAGGTGAGTGGATTTTGGGCAGAGGAGATAGCATGTCTGTTAAAGAAAACAAACAAAGACAAGAAGCTACTACCAAAAAAATAATGGGAATTGAAGCAGTTCACCTGGTCAAGGAACAGAAGATAAAGCTTAAGGAGGAGAAGGAACCAAAAGTGAGGTTTACAAGCGTGGATGTGGTGATCATTATCACTTTAACTGCATGGTTATCATTCAGACAAACATGATCACAGGAAATGGCACTAAATTCAGAATCATAACAGCATCTACCCACTATGAGAGGAGGAGGGAAGAGGAAAGAGGCAAACACAAAGAAAAATAACACAAGGGTCATAAAGCATCGATGAGACTGTAAATAACAGAGTTGTACTTTACATGATGTCTTTTTTGTAACCTGAATTTTCTTCTGGTAGAGTGCTTAGAGGTGGATATTTTGTAGATGGAAATAATGAGTAAGTGAGGACACAAAAGACCACCCCTAAGCTGCGATGGGGAAAGGTGTTAAATAATACCATACAAGCATTATTGGGGGTCGTGCTTATATACAATCTTGCAAAAGGAACTGTTTCTCCCTAAGTTCCTCCCTGAACCAGTGCCATGACAGAACAGTGGTTGAAACAGAAAGTCTTCAAGACAGCCAATTCACATGAGAGGAAAAGAAAGCAGGAATGTGGCAAAAATAGTTCCAGAAAAAAAGGGGAATCAGACAGTCATGATTTTAGTGAGTGTTTTAAAAGAAGCAAGCTATTCTTAGCAATCAGTAGCAAGACTGTACTGTACTTAAATATCAATTTTAGCAGGAACACGATCTAAAGTAAAAACTTACTTTACAAATAATAGAAGGTGTTTTTAAAAATAAGGCAATGCTCTTCTAGTGCAGGTGAACATGAGAGATTGCTAGTACGGTTAAGCAGGTGACACCAATAGAGCCAAGAGAGAGAGGGAGACGGAGAGTGAGAGAGAGAGGAGAGAGGAATCGAGAAATCAAGAAATCAAGCAGAATACATCAGAGATTGTTCTTTTATAAAGTGTTTACTCGCCATCTCTTTAAAGAGTTAGAACAGAAAATTAAATGGTGTGTAAGACACAAATATAGTCCCTAATTTTGTATCCAAAATCCTTGGGAAAAATATATTTTACGAGTCACAATTCTGTACTTTAAAATATAATATGTGCATATACATATGTAAATTAACAGTACCAATGGAATTTGGTGGTTCACCCTATAACCAAGCACATCAATATTTCCTCAGCAAAATGCATAAAACAAAAGCCATAATTAGCTTCATTCAGGTTTTGGAACCAAACTTCTAAAAAATTTTGCTTTATAGAAACTTTGGTTTTCAGCATTGTGGATAAGTGGATAACTGATTAGCGACGTGTATCTCCCATGTCAGTATAGGGATTAAATTATATTCAGTTCTTTCTTCAAAAACCTTTTTTCTAAACTCCCTTCCCTTCTTACTGAACCTTTCTACACATGGTTCCATATTGATAATTTATTGGACTGATCCTACCCACATGTTACAGTAAAGAAGCTGACATATAGATTAGACAAGATAGGTTCAATGAATCTCTTCACAAAATACTGTTAGCAATTCATACTTGCAATCGTGTATGAGAGGTATCTCTCCCAAAATACTGTGCTTCTGTGTCCTTGGGGGACCTGGTTTCTTCCACCCTGTGTCTGTCACTATCCTTTTCGTCCTCCTTGACCTTCTCCTGCTCTGCTCCTGTCTCAGGTGCTGATTCCTGCAAAATACATTTCACAGTTTCCAGGACCAACCAGTTTCCAGTCAGGTTCAGTCAATGGGAGCAACTGGCTTGACATTTGGAAGGTGAGAAGTGGGGAGAAGGCTGGTGTTTTTGCTTTTCTCTACTTGCTTCAGGCTGCATCTCCTGCCGTGGCTACACAAGCCATGTGGGTTTAACTTCTGCCAATCAGCAACAGCTGCCCCTTCCCAGCTCCCAGCACACACCATCCACTGTGGTCCCCATTCTCGCCAAGTGGTTTCGGGGAACCCACCTGCTCCCTCAGCTCCCCCAGCCCTAGGAATGGTCCCAGCTTTCTGTTTTTCTCATCTCTGGGCTGTCTCCTTTCTCCTGTTTGTCTTTTCAGCTCTACAGCTGCTTTGTAAATATTTCTCTGTATTAAATTCCCTCCATTTAATGACCTGGCATGGGCTTTGTTTATCTGCCTGGACCCTCACCAGTGTTGCAAGGTATGCAACGTGTTCCCAGTGACACTTTCAGTACTCTGTCACCAGAGGCTATGATTCTGACATCTTTCTTCATAACACCCCTTCCACATCCATTTCCATGCTTCTTTGCTGCATTCTGTGCCACTGGAATTAGGTGGTGGAGATTGGGGGCACTCTGGACTTGGGGTTTGCTTTCTGCTTTTGATTTGTTTTCGGTTTTATGTTTATCTTAGTTTAGTTTTCAGTGATTGTTTTCATTTGTGGGTTTGTTTATTGATTTGGTTGCTCTATTCCTTTTTTTTTTCTCTTTTTGTGAGTATGTGTTTCTTTGTGTGATTTTGTCTGTTTAATTTTGCTTTTACCGTCTGTTTTGGGGTTCTGTCTGATCCTTTTTTTTTTTCTTCCTTTTCTTCTGAGCCATGATGTAGGCAGGGTCTTGGTGCTCCAGATGGGTAGCAGGCCTGAGCCTCCAAGGTAGGAGAGCTGAGTCCAGGACGATGGACCACCAGAGAGCTCCTGGCCCCATGTCATATTAAATGGTGAGAGCTCTCCAGAGATCTCCAACTCAACACTAAGACTCAGCTCCACCTAATGGCCAGCAACCTCCAGTGCTAGACACCCCATGCCAGACAACTAGCAAGACAGGAACACAACCTCACCCATTATCAGAGAGGCTGCCTAAAGTCATACTAAGTTCACAGACACCCTAAAACACACCACCAGACGTGGACCTACCCGCCAGAAAGACAAGATCCAGCCCCACACACCAGAACACAGGCACTAGTCCCCTCCACCAAGAAGCCTACACAAGCCACTGAACAAACCTCACCCACTGGGGGCAAACACCAAAAACAACAGGAACTACAAACCTGCAGACTGCAAAAAGGAGACCCAAAGCACAGTAAGTTATACAAAATGAGAAGACAGAGAAATATGCAGCAGATAAAGGAGAAAGGTAAAAACCCACCAGACCAAACAAATGAAGAGGAAATAGGCAGTCTACCTGAAAAAGAATTCAGAGTAATGATAGTAAACATGATCCAAAATCTTGGAAACAGAATGGAGAAAATACAAGAAATGTTTAACAAGGATCTAGAAGAACTATAGAGCAAACAAACAATGATGAACAGCACAATAAATGAAATTAAAAATTCTTTAGAAGGAATCAATAGCAGAATAACTGAGGCAGAAGAATGGATAAGTGACCTGGAAGATTAAATAGTGGGAAAAACTACTGCAAAAAAGAATAAAGAAAAAAGAATGAAAAGAACTGAGGACAGTCTCAGAGACCTCTGAGAAAACATTAAATGCACCAACATTCGAATTATAGGGGTCCCAGAAGAAGAGAGAAATGGTCTGAGAAAATATTTGAAGAGATTATAGTCGAAAACTTCCCTAACATGGGAAAGGAAACAGTCAAGTCCAGGTAGCGCAGAGAGTCCCATACAAGGAGAAACATGCCACGACACATATTAATCAAACTATAAAAAATTAAACACAAAAGAAAAAACATTAAAAGCAGCAAGGGAAAAGCAACAAATGGCATACGAGGGAATCCCCATAAGGTTAACAGCTGATCTTTCAGCAGAAACTCTGCAAGCCAGAAGGGAGTGGCAGGACATATTTGTGGCAGGACATATTTAACATGATGAAAGGGGAAAAACCAACAACCAAGATTACTCTACCCAGCAAGGATCTCATTCAGATTTGACAGAGAAATTAAAACCTTTACAGACAAGCAAAAGTTAAGAGAATTCAGCATCACTGAACCAGCTTTACAACAAATGCTGAAGGAACTTCTCTAGGCAGGAAACACCAGAGAAGAAAAGGACCCAAAAATACAAACACAAAACAATCAAGAAAATGGTAACAGGAACATACATATCGATAATTACCTTAAATGAAAATGGATTAAGTGCTCAAAGCAAAAGACACAGACTGGCTGAATGGATATGAAAACTAGACCCTTATATATGCTGTCTACAAGAGATGCACTTCAGACCCAGGGACACATACAGACTGAAAGTGACGGGATGGAAAAAATATTCCATGCAAATGGAAATCAAAAGAAAGCTGGAGTAGCAATACTCATATCAGACAAAATAGACTTTAAAATAAAGACTATTACAAGAGACAAAGAAGGACACTATGTAATGATCAAAGGATCAATCCAAGAAGAAGATATAACATTTGTAAATATTTATGCACCCAACATAGGAGCACCTCAATACATAAGGCAAATGCTAACAGCCATAAAAGGGGAAATCGACAGTAACACAATCATAGTAGGGGACTTTAGCACCCCACTTTCACCAATAGATCATCCAAAATGAAAATAAATAAGGAAACACAGGCTTTAAATGACACATTAGACCAGAAGGATTTAATTGATATTTTTAGGACATTCTATCCAAATACGACAGAATACAGTTTCTTCTCAAGTACACATGGAACATTCTCCAGGATAGATCATATCCTGGGTCACAAATGAAGCCTTGGTAAATTTAAGAAAACTGAAATCATATCAAGTATCTTTTCCGACCACAAGGCTGTGAGACTAGATAACAATTACAGGAAAAAATCTGTAAAAAATACAAACACATGGAGGCTAAACAATATGCTACTACATAACCAAGAGATCACTGAATAAATCAAAGAGGAAATCAAAAAACACCTAGAAACAAATGACAATGAAAACACGACGACCCAAAACCTATGGGATGCAGCAAAAGCAGTTCTAAGAGGGAAGTTTATACCAATACAATCCTACCTCAAGAAACAAGAAAAATCTCAAATAAACAACCTAACCTTACACCTAAAGCAATTAGAGAAAGAAGAACAAAAGAAATCCCAAAGTTAGCGGAAGGAAAGAAATCATAAAGACCAGATCAGAAATAAATGAAAAAGAAATGAAGGAAACAATAGCAAAGATCAATAAACCTAAAAGCTGGTTCTTTGAGAAGATAAACAAAATTGATAAACCATTAGCCAGACTCATCAAGAAAAGAAGGCAGAAGACTTAAATCATCAGAATTAGAAAGGAAAAAGGAGAAGTAACAACTGACACTACAGAAATACAAAGGATCATGAGAGATTACTACAAGCAACTATATGCCAATAAAATGGGTCACCTGGAAGAAATGGACTAATTCTTAGAAAAGTAAAATGGGTCACCTGGAAGAAATGGACTAATTCTTAGAAAAGCACAACCTTCCGAGACTGAACCAGGAGGAAACAGAAAATATAAAGAGACTAATCACCAGCACTGAAATTGAAACTGTGATTAAAAATCTTCCAACAAACAAAAGCCCAAGACTAGATGGCTTCACAGGCGAATTCTATCAAACATTTAGAGAAGAGCTAACACCTATCCTTCTCAAACTTCTAAAATATAGCAGAGGGAGAAACACTCCCAAACTCATTCTACGAGGCCACCATCACCCTGATACAATCACCAGACAAACATGTCACATAAAAAGAAAACTACAGGCCAATACCAATGATGAAAATAGATGCAAAAAACCTCAACAAAATACTAGCAGACAGAATCCAACAGCACATTAAAAGGATCATACAACATGATCAAGTGGGATTTATCCCAGGAATGCAAGGATTCTTCAATATCTTTCTTCAAAGCTTTCAACAAAATACATTACCCATTTATGATAAAAACTCTCCAGAAAGTGGGCATAGAGGGAAACTACTTCAACATAATAAAGGCCATATATGACAAACCCACAGCCAACATCGTTCTCAGTGGTGAAAAACTGAAACCTCTAAGATCAGGGACAGGACAAGGCTGCCCACTCTCACCACTATTATTCAACATAATTTTGGAAGTTTTAGCCAGAGTAATCAGAGAAGAAAAAGAAAGAAAAAGAATCCAAATCAGAAAAGAAGAAGTAAAACTGTCACTGTTTGCAGATTACATGATACTATACACAGAGAATCCCAAAGATGCTACCAGAAAACTACTAGAGCTAATCAGTAAATTTGGTAAAGTAGCAGGATACAAAGTTAATGCACAGAAATGTCTTGCATTCTTATTCACTAACAATGGAAAATCTGAAAGAGACGTTAAGGAAGCACTCCCATTTATTATTGCAACAAAAAGAATAAAATACCTAAGAATAAACCTACCTAAGGAGAAAAAAAGACCTCTATGCAGAAAACTATAAGACACTGATGAAAGAAATCAAAGAGTATACAAACAGATGGGGAGATATACCACGTTCTTGGAGTCGAAGAATCAACATTATGAAAATGACTATACCACCCAAAGCAATCACAGATTGAATGCAATTCCTATCAAACTACCAATGGCATTTTTCACAGAACTAGAAAAAAAATTTTACAATTTGTATGGAAACACAACAGACCCTGAATAACCAAAGCAATCTTGAGAAAGAAAAATGGAGCTGGAGGAATCAGGCTCTCTGACTTCTAACTATACTACAAAACTACAGTAATCAAGACAGTATGGTACTGGAACAAAAACAGAAATATAGATTAATGGTACAGGATAGAAAGCCCAGAGGTAAACCCATGCACATATAGTCACCTAATTTACAACAAAGGAGGCAAGAACATAGAATGGAGAAAAGACAGCCTCTTCAATAAGTGGAGCTGGGAAATCTGGACAGCTACATGTAAAAGAATGAAATTAGAATACTCCCTAACCCCATACACAAAAATAAACTCAAAATGGATTAAAGACCTAAATGTAAGGCCAGACACTATAAAACTCTTAGAGGAAAACATAGGCAGAATACTCTATGATATAAATCACAGCAATATCCTTTTTGACCCACCTCCTAGAGTAATGGAAATAAAAACAAAGATAAACAAATGGGACCTAACAAAACTTAAAGGCTTTGCACAGCAAAGGAAATGATAAATAAGACAAAAAGACAACCCTCAGAATGAGAGAAAATATTTGCATACAAAGCAACCTACAAAGGATTAATCTCTAAAATATACAACCAACGCATGCAGCTCAGTATCAAAAAAAAAAACAGCCCAATCCAAAAATGGACAGAAGATCTAAATAGACATTTCTCCAAAGAAGATATGCAGAGTGCCCACAAACACGTGAATGAATGCTCAACATCACTAATCATTAGAGAAATGCAAATCAGAACCACAATGAGGTATCAACACACCGGTCAGAATGGCCATCATCAAAAAATCTACAAACCAAAAATGCTGGAACGTGTGTGGGAAAATGGACCCTCTTGCACTGTTAGTGTGAATGTAAATTGATACAGCCACTATGGATAACAGTATGGAGGTTCCTTAAAAAACTAAAAATAGAACTACCATACGACCCAACAATCCCACTACTGTGCATATCCCCTGAGAAAACCATAATTCAAAAGGGACCTGCACCACAATGTTCATTGCAGCTCTATTTACAGTAGCCAGGACATGGAAGCAACCATGTCCATCAGCAGATGAATGGATAAAGGAGATGTGGCACATATACACAGTGGAATATTACTCAGCCATAAAAAGAAATGAAATTGAGTTATTTGTACTGAGGTGGATGGACCTATAGTCTGTCATACAGAGTAAAGTAAGTCAGAGAGAGAAAAACAAATACCATATACTAACACATGTATGGAATTTTAAAAAAAGGTTCTGATGAACCTAGGGACAGGACAGGAATAATGACACAGACGTAGAGAATGCACTTGAGGACACGGAGGGGTGTTAGGGTAAGCTGGGATGAAGTGAGAGTAGCATTGACATGTATACACTACCAAATATAAAAGAGATAGCTAGTGGGAAGCAGCTGCGTAGCACAAGGAGATCAGCTCGGTGCTTTGTGACCACCTAGAGGGGCGGGATAGGGAGGGTGGGAGAGAGATACAAGAGGGAGGGGTATGGGGATGTATGTATACATATAGCTATTCACTTTATTATACAGCAGAAACTAACACAACATTGTTAAGCAATTATTCTCCAATAAAGACGTAAAAAATAAAAGTGACTATTTAATTAGGAAGTCAAATAATGACATCTGTTTCTTTTTTTCTTTTCCCCTTCTGCCCTCCATTCCTTAACTCAATGAACATATTTTAGAGTTCTCAATGTGCCATACAAGTTTGAGAATCAGTAGTGGAAATCCAGAAAAATGTATCTCAGTCTCAAGGGGTCCATTAATTTGAGACAGAAGATCAGAAGCAAATCCATCGTTGGAACATTAAATATCTTAAAAATATTTATGAGGATAACGTTTATCCTTTCTATTAACTTTCTTCATTCCACTGAATTTCTTTTTGAATGTCATTAAGGCACTAATCTCTTAACTTTTATTTTCTCCTTATTCATCACCACTGACATGACTTAGTCACATAAACTTAGACCTTATAGTGAGTCTCATGTATGATTGCATTGTCACTAGCTGCTCATTTTCCAGTGTGTATACCTAATTAACTTGCACTCAGCTGAATTAAATTCCATCTTCTCTCTTTCTGCGTTCAGGTTGCATATATCTGATGTAGGGATTCAAAGTGCCTGGTGCTAATTTGCATCAGGATCTCAAATCTCACTACGATTCTTAGTGGCCTTTAACAAATTTATTTTACTTATTCTTTGTATTTTTTAAAGTATAATTGATTTACAATGTTATATTAGTTTTAGGTGTACAGCATAGTGATTCAGTGTTTTTACCGATTATACTCCTTTGAAAGTTATTATAAGATAATGACTATACAATATATCCTTATGCTATACAATGTATCCTTGTTGTTTATTTTATACAGAGTAGTTTGTGTCTCTTAATCCCATACATCTAATTTTCCCTTCTTCCTTGCCTCTTCCCTTTGGTAACCACTAGTTTGTTTTTTATATCTGTGAGTCTGTTTCTGTATTGCATATATGTTCATTTGTATTATTTTTTAGATTACACATGTAAGTAATATAATACAGTATATTACTCTGACTTACCTCTCTAAGCATATTCTCTATGTCCATCCACATTGCTGTAAATGACAGAATTTCATTCTTTTATACAACTCAATATCAAAAAAAAAAAAAAACCCAGTCAAAAAATAAGCAGAAGACCTAAATAGACATTTCTCCAAAGAAGACATACAGATATCTAACAGACCGATGAAAAGATGCTCAACATCACTAATTATTAGAGAAATGAAAATTAAAACAACAATGAAATACCACCTCACGTCTGTCAGAATGGCCATCATCAACAAGTCTACAAATAACAAATGTTGGAGAGGATGTGGAGAAAAGAGAACCCTTGTACACTGTTGGTGGGAAAGTAAATTGGTGCAACCACTGTGGAAAACAATATGGAGGTTCCTCAGAAAACTAAAAATAGAACTACTATATGATGCAGCAATTCCACTCCTGGGTATATATGTGGAAAAAAACAAAAACACTAATTTGGAAAGATACATGCACCCCAATGTTCCTAGCAGCACTATTTACAAGAGCCAAGACATGGAAGCAACCTATGTGTCCATCAAGAGATGAGTGGATAAAGAAGTGTATATACATATCAAACTCTAGATCAAGAATTATAATTATGTCTACTATGTGGGAAAATATTCATGCTCCTAACTGGTTTCTCAGTAGCTACAATTTTTTTGGTGGTTTTTTATTTTTTTTTGGCTGCATGGTGTGACATGTGGAATCTTAGTTCCCCGATGAGGGATCGAACCTGTGCCCTCTGCATTGGGAGCACAGAGTCATAACCACTTGACCACCAGGGAAGTCATTCAGTCTGCTACATCTAATGCAAACATGTTTTAAAAACTAATTGTTATATCAATCATAGCTCTGACATTTTTGGTAAAGCCATGATTGACATTACATTGAAGTTTTAAAATTATTATTATATCAAAATATATTATTTTCATTTAAAAAACCACCCTTCTCTGCTTTGTGTCACATGTATCTGATCTATTTATTGTCTGCTATTGATATGTGGGTTAACTAACCCACTAAAACTCTTGCTGGTTGTAAGGAAAATTGATATTTTAATATATAATGGCTTTTATAAGTGAGTTGAGATAGTGAATTTGTAGAGAATCTTTATTTTTGCAAAGTATGTTTATTTTCTAAATCTGGCAACCCTCACTACATTCTTAGGATAAGGGTAAACTTAAACAAAATCAGCTTCCCCTAAATTACTAAAAGGAAAATTTCTTTCTTAAAATAGCACTCCTGAAGCCAGGCTTCTTGTGGATTTCCAGGCAGTATTAACACCACCTCTATGGTTGAAAAGATCACCAAGCCAAGATTTTATTTTTTGTTTTTTTCCACCTTATTGGATATAACTGATATATAATATTGTGTAAGCTTAAGGTGTACAACATAATCACTTGATATATGTATATATTGCAAAATGATTAACATAATAAACTTTAACATCAATTACCTTACATAGTTACCATTTTCCCCTTGTGATTAGAACTTTTAAGATCTACTCTCTTAGTAACTTTCAAATATACAATACAGTACTGTTAACTATAGTTATTATACTGTACATTACCTCCCCATAATTTATCTTATAACTGGAAGTTTGTACCCTTTGACCTCCTTTATGTACTTCCCCCATTCACCTCACCCAGCCTCTGGCAACCACAAATCTTGTCTATATTTCTATGAGGTTTTTTTGTTTTGTTTTGTTTTAGATTCACATATAAGGGAGATCATACAGTGTTTGTATTACTCTGTCTGATTTATTTAACTTAGCATAACACCCTCAAATTTCATCCATTTTACCACAATTGACAGGATTTCCTTCTTTTTATGGCTGAATAATATTCCATTGTGTGTGTGTATATATATATACGTATGTGATATCTATATCACATTTTCTTTATCCATTTATTTGTCAATGGACATTTAGGTTGTTTCATGTCTTGGCTGTTGTAAATAGTGCTGCAAAGAACATGGAGGTGCAGATATCTCTTTAGGATAGTAATTTTGGTAGTTTAATTTTTGATTTTTAGGAACTCTATACTGTTTTCCATAGTGGTTATGCCAACTTACATTTCCAACAACAGTGCACAAGTGTTCCTTTTCTCCGCATTCTTGCCATTTGTTATCTTTTTGATTATAGCCATTTTAACAGGTGTGAGGTGATATCTCATTGCGCTTTTGATTTACATTTCCCAAATAATTAGTGGTATTGAGTGAATTCATTTACCTGTTGACCATTTGAATATATTCTTTGAGAAAATATCTATTCAGGTCCTTTGGCATTATTTAATTGAATTATTTGTGGGGTTTGGAGTCGTTTTTTGTTTGTTTTGTTTTGCTCTTGAGTTGTATGAATTCCTTATCTATTTTAATAGCAACCCCTTGTTAGATGTGTTTTGTAAATATTTTCTCTCCATTTAGTAGATTGGCTTTTCATTTTGTTGATCATTTCTTTTGGTGTGCAGAAGCTTTTGGCTTGATGCAATCCCACTTTGCTTTTGTTGCTTGTGCTTTTGTTGTTATGTCCAAAAAACTTTGCCGAGACACATTTAAAGAAGACTTTTCCTTATGTTTACTTCCAGGAGTTTTGATTTCAGTCTTATATTTAAGTTTTTAATTCATTTTGAGTTAATATTTGTGAGTAGTTAAGACAAAGGTCTACCTTCATCCTTTTGCATGTGAATATCCAATTTTCCAAGCACTGTTCATTGAAGAGACTGTCATTTCTCCATTGAGTGTTTTTGTCTCTCTTGTCAAATATTAACTGGCCACATATGCAAAGGTGTATCTCTGGGCTGTCCATTCTGTTCCACTGGTCTATGTGTCTGCTTTTATGCCAGTAACATGCTGTTTTGATTACTATAGCTTTCTGATATAGTTTCAAATCAGGAAGTATGGCTTTGGGTAGCATGAACATTTTAACAATATTAATTCTTCCAATCCATGAACATGAGATATATTTCCATTTATTTGCATCTTTTTCAGTTTCTTTCATCTTATAGTTTTCAGAATAGAGAGCTTTCACCTTGATTAAATTTATTTCTAAGTATTTTATTGTTTTTGATGCTATGGTAAATAGGATTGTTGTCTTTATTTTTCAGATCATTTGTTGATAGTGTATAGAAATGCTACTGATTTTATGTTAATTTTGTATACTGCAACTTTACTAAATTCATTAATTAGATCTAACACATTTTTGATTGAATCTTTAGCATTTTCTTTATGTAAAATCATGTCATCTGAAAACAGAGAAAATTTTACTTCTGCTTTCCAAGTCTGATGCCTTTTATATCTTTTTCTTGCCTGATTGCTCTAGCTAGGACTTTCAGTACTATGTCGAATAGGAGTAGTAAGAGTGAGCACCCTTGTTTTGATCCTCAGGTTAGAAGAAAAGTTTTCAACGTTTCACCACTGAGTATGATGTGGACTTGTCATATAAAGCCTTGATTATATTGAGGTATGTTCCTTCTATACATAAATTGTTAAGAGTTTTTATCATGAATGGATGCTGAATTTTGTCAAATGCCTTTTCTGCATCTACTGAGATTATCATAAGATTGTCTTTTCATTCTCTTAATGGGATTTATCACATCTATTGTGGTCAGAATGTAGCCATTCCTTTTACCCTTCAAATGCGGTCCTTCTTGGTCTCTGTAGGGGAGCTTCACCCTCACTCTCATGTTCTAGGATTTTCACAACAGTGTCTTGTCTATGGATAGTTGCTAGATGTCTTCTTTGAGGGTGACTGGAATCAGAAATGACCTATGTTTCCATCTTGGTGATATCACTCCTCCAAGGTTTTATTTTAAATGTGTTCAAAATTACTAATGTTTCTTGGTCACCTAGCAAAAGAAAATGTAAATATTCTCTGGGACAATTCTTTCATTGCAGGTTTAATAAGCTCTCATAAATAAATTAGTGAGAAAGATGAAAATCTGAGTCAGAAACAAACAAACTAAAAAACTAAGCACACAAGTAAACAAGAAACCTTAGAAAGAACCAGCAGGAATAAAAACGACAGCAGAAGATATTCACAAAATTATTACTGCAATAATCAGATATGCATAAGTTAGCTACATTTACTGTGTTGAAAGTAATATAAGACAAATTGGGCAATGTGTTTAGAGAAAAAGAAACTTTTAAAATGACCAAGCAGATTTGAAAAAGCACTAAATAGAATTACTAATAAAATAAAATAAAATAAATATTGGATAGGTTTACCATCTACTTTGACACAGATGAAGAGAAAGTTAATGAATTGGAAGATATTTCTGAAGCATTGTTTAAAATATAGCACACAGAGACAAAAAGATAGAAATTATGAAAAATAAAAACATAAAGCAACTTAAATAAACGTGTTTAGAAAGCAGCATTTCAGAAAGAGTGAAGAGGAAAAGTGTTTTCTGTAAAATTAACAGCAAAGGCTTTTTCAAAGCAGTGATAATGAGACAACAACCTACAGATTTATGAAGTCTAATTAACATTAACAGGATAAAAGAGAGAAAAATAGTTCACAAAAATCACATTATAATAAAAAACTGAAGAAGACCAAGAACAATGATACATTTCCAAAAGCAGCACTAGGAAAAAGGCTTTGAATGTGTTTTGTTTATTGCCCCTTCTGTATATACATATTATTTATCCTTGCTACATTTTGAAGTTATATTAAAAAGTTATATTAAAATTACGATTACTGTTGAATTGAAACTTTCATTATTATCAAAAAACCCACCTTAAATACTACATTTTGCATTAAAGTGTATTTTGTCAGATATCGAGAGCTATAACTGCTTTAATTTGATTAGTGTTTGCATTATATATATTTTTATCCTTTATTTTCAACCATTGTGCACTCTTATCTACTAGATATGACTTTTGTAAATAACACAAAACATTAAAAATTTTTTTAAATCCTGTGATAATTTTTATCTTTTTACCAGAGCATTTACAGCACCCACATCTACTGTTGATACATTTTATTTTTTATCAATATCATAATTTTGTGCTTTCTGTTTGTCCTGTCTATTCTAATCTATAATTTTTGAAGATATATTTTCTTTCCATCTTTTTAGCATTTACTTGAATTTAAAGCACATGTGCTTAAATTATTAATGTCTGTAAATGATCATTGTCTTTACCCTCTTCCAAAACAATGCAAGACCCAAGAACACTTATGGTCTCCCAGTCAAATTATATTCTTTTGCTATGAAGTTTATTTCTGTTGATCAAAGGTGAGGGCAGAGGCCCCTGTGGTCATTGTGGTATGTATATCTGAGAGCACACATTAGGCTGAGGATGAAATTTATGTGTACACTTTAATGCACATAAATTTCATCCTTTCAATGATAAGAAAAAATATGTTCATTAAAAACAGCAGGGCTTCCCCGGTGGCGCAGTGGTTGAGAGTCCGCCTGCCGATGCAGGGGACTCGGGTTCGTGCCCCGGTCCGGGAAGATCCCACATGCCGCAGAGCGGCTGGGCCCGTGAGCCATGGCCGCTGAGCCTGCGCGTCCGGAGCCTGTGCTCTGCGGCGGGAGAGGCCACAACGGTGAGAGGCCCGCGTACCAAAAAAAAAAAAAAAAAAAAAAAAAAAAAAAAAAAAAAAAAACAGCAACACAAAAATGGAAAACTACATACGTAAAATAAAATTTTACCAAGTTAGTCACTTAAATATTATTATATTGCAATCTTAAATTACCAGGTTAGACACATATTATTATACTATAAGCACATGGATAACAACAGATATTTTTCTACCAAATATAATATAAAATCATATTTTGTAATAATTTGAATATTATCCCACTTAATATATCACGGAACATTATTCACATCAATACTTGCAGAACTGTCTCATCTATACTTAATGACTGAAAGTTTTTTTGTAGACATATGTTATAAATTATCTCATTATTTAATTTATTGATAGTTAAATTGTTCCTTTTACTTTTTTAAACAAAACAGCCATTGGTCACTTGAAAAACTAAGAAAAGTTATGAATAATTATTTCAACAGATGTATTGCAGGAACAGAGTTATATGTCATTTTCATTTTCTCTAGGATACCTTCTAATAATGAGCATGAATATTTATAACCACAAAAAAAGATATTTCTAAAAATCAGTATTTGTTATATTTTATTTAAATACAATACATCATTTATTTACATAACAGTTTTAGTCTTCATTGTTCATTCACTGTTTCTGAAAAATAAGGCAGAGAAGAAATCATTATGGAGAATGTATTTTTAAACCTTATCTTTGGAAATAAAAAAGCGCTTCATTATACATGGAAGAATAACAAATTTAATCTATAGGGGCTGAATTACATTGCGTTTTATTTTCTTAAGTGTAAAAAGTACTTTACATATTAAATTTAGAGTAAACATCCTGTCTGATGTTGCAGTATGAAGAGATCTATTTCCTTGATCCTGTTTCATTCTAACCCTCTGTTCATCATCTGATCCATGCAGCCTAAGTTCAGCTATGGGACCAGAGACACCAGCACCATCCAGACCCTGTACTGATCATCAACCTTCGCCAGAGGAATTGCGTGAAATAAATAGAGGTACTGCTGCTATTGCTAAGAAATCCCTTTATTTAATGAGAAAATAATATAAATAACAAAGTCCATAGCTAGGTACTTTTAGAGGAAGAGTTAAAAATCTTTTGCCTTTATTTGAATTTACAATTTTCCAGTTTAAGGGGATTTAAATTTGAATCATCGTTTGTTAAGTGAACATTTACAATGGAGTTAGATTTAATATTACTTGGAAAAATGTTATTGACTTTGTGGCTGTGAATTCTGCTTCATTTGCACGGAAGAAGTACATGCAATATGTTGCTAAGAAAATTTATCTGCCTAGCAAGAATTAGATGATTTTTTTTCTCATGCTTCTTTCATTAAGATTAAATTCCACTATAAGAAGGAACAATTGTAGACATTTATATTACAGGTATTTAAATTAATTTTTAAATTTCTACTCTTGCTTCTGCAACCAGTTTTACTCCTGACGATATTGTCCGTTCTACTCTTACAATTACTATTCTACACTACTACTATGACCACTTTTACAATAATAACACTTATTGCATGTTTATTGCTCCAAGTGCTATGCTATTGACTTTATATACATTAACTTAATCTCCACAATATATCTATAAATAAATACTATTGTTATTCCTATTTATAGATAAGAAACTAAGGATTAAAGAAGAAAGAAACGTCACATTTCACAAAGCAACTACCTGATTGAGCCAATTTTAAAACTTTCTTATAAGCCTGAAATGGGGGCAATTTTTGTTTATGATTTCTAACATGCTTTTAATTGTATGTCTATATATCATAAAAGAATGTATATATATATACATGTGTATATATAAATTATAATTATCGCATGCATTTTTCTAATATATTTTCTAGACTCTTGTGAAGAAAGTATAACATACTCAGAACTCAAAGTTCATGGTTCTTCAAATATTCAGAAGAGAAAAATAACTAGGATTTTAAAAACAAAAGGTAAAAACACTTAGAACTCTAGATTCCCTTTTTTGCCTTAATATTTTAATGATAGTCATGAGAACAAATATTTGCGGACTAATCTCTGAATTGGATTTATCTCTCATACGAAGTCTTTTAGACTGGTCCTAGTGACCTAAAGTGCTGTGTTAAGAGCAAATGAGAATGAACAATGAACTACTGATCATTTTGTTTGAACAATCAACAATGGCTTAAAATGATGTACCATAGCCATAGAATCAAGAATGTTTCATAGATACTTTTTGGGTTTGATATTTTAGCTTTGCAAAAGGTAAGTGCTCCTTTAATCCTGCAGTTTTTCTAAAAACAAAATGGAGCTTGTGAGGTATGTCATAATAACTAGACTTTTATCAAAACTGTCACAGAGTGTCTGTCAGGGCCAACAGCTAACATAGGAGTTTTATCCTTTTTTTGTTGTTGTTAATTTTTTTTTATTTTTGGCTGCATTGGGTCTTCGTTGCTGCGCCCGCGCTTTCTCTAGTTGCTGCGAGCGGGGGGCTACTCTTCGTTGCAGTGCTCTGGCTTCTCATTGCAGTGGCTTCTCTTGTTGCGGAGCACAGGCTCTAGGTGCACGGGTTTCAGTAGTTGCAGCATGCGGGCTCAGTAGTTGTGGCTCGTGGGCTCTAGAGTGCAGGCTCAGTAATTGTGGTGCACGGGCTTAGTTGCTCTGTGGCATGTGGGATCTTCCCAGACCAGGGCTCAAACCCGTGTCCCCTGTGTTGGCAGGCGGATTCTTAACCACTGTGCCACCAGGGAAGCCCAGAAGTTTTATTCTTAACCTAGTTCTGCTACAAAGATGGAAGAAATATTTTTTTAATTAAAGGAGGGTGATGAATTAAATCCCTAGTAGGATTTCTGAAGTGCTCTTTTTAATTATAAAATTTCTTTAATAGAGCAACTTGTTAGTTCAATAACATTCCTACATAAAAATATTCATATTTTCCCTGGCTATATCCAAATTTTCAAGTAATTTTTAGAGTTTTCCTAACAGACTGGGGAATACCAACAATGCAGTACTCCCATGGGTTTAGATTTCATTCCAATTTAACGGGTTGAATATTCCTAACCAAAATTCCTTCTAATCCCAACTCCTCAGTCTTGTTTCCATTGATCATTATAGTGAATCACCTTTCTCTCTTTGGGCAGAGTCTCCATGGTGCCTTGCTGCAGTGATATTTGCCTTGCTTTATTTAATTGTTCTGGTACTAGCTGCATTTATGATAGCTAAGGGTAAGTATTTTTCAGTTTTTCATTAACTTGTTTAAAATTACTAGAATAGGATTTTTAAAGCATTTAAAATTAATTCTAAGGATTTCCTAAAGTTATTTTTCTCATTTGTTATTTTAATTATATAAAAGTTATTTTAGCAATTCAATTTTTGAATTAACAACAATAGCATAGGCCCAGGTGATCTTATCAAAGATGTCAGTGGGTAGCTGAGGGTTTTGATAAAAATGAAAAATAATAGCAGCATTCTGTATGTTACCATATTGTTACTGACCTTAGATTTACCAGCTGTGAGATGTAATAAGACTTGAAAATATTTATAGAATTTATTGGTTGGGCAGTTCAAAATTAAGGACATCAAGCAAAGGTAATTTGAAAGAAAGAATCTAATAGAAGAGATAAATGATGGTGGACAGAGATTCATCAAAAAATGAAAAAAATTATCAGGATATTGGACTAAGCCTATACACTGCTTGAATTCAGTTATGTCTTTTTTTTTTTTTTGGTACGCGGGCCTCTCCCTGCTGCGGCCTCTCCCGTTGCGGAGCACAGGCTCCGGACGCGCAGGCTCAGAGGCCATGGCTCACGGGGCCAGCCGCTCCGCGGCATGTGGGATTTTCCCGGACCGGGGCACGAACCCGTGTCCACTGCATCGGCAGGCGGACTCTCAACCACTGTGCCACCAGGGAAGCCCCAATTATGTCTTAATGTTATAAAATATATGTAGCTTTTTATAAAAAAAAAAAAAAGACTCATAACCAGTACTATCAGCAAACCAGAAATGTGAAAATTCCTTCAAATATCAAAAGTAAGGTAATTTATGTTTACAAAGCAGAAAAAACAACAGTCCCAAACATATGAAGGATAAATTTATTCAAAAGGCATAAGTAGATCTAAATCAGTGAGAATATAGCATAATGTATAATTTTTAGTGATAAGCATAAAAACCTTGTTTAAATGTGTGATTTCTTACGAAGACATATATGATGATAAAGAGACTCAAGACAATGTAGGGAAATTGAATAAATATGACTATATTCTATAGATAAATAAATGAATATCTATTTGGATGCACAACGATGATAATTTTTAAGAATGAATTTGAAAATATCTTAATAACAAAAATTGACTCCTAGACAAACTGTTTAGTAGCTGGCAAAAGATGGAAGATTCCCATCCAAATTCATAAGGTAAGCATAACATTATTCAAATTATTTTCACACACAGGAAAATATTTTGGAACAGCATCTGTTACAAATGTAGAAGCAAAAATCCTACATAAAAAAGTGAACATAATACACTACTGTACTGAAATAATACTACATGATGACCAAATTTTGGTTAAAGTCAGGGATGGATTTGTACATTTACCAAGAGATTTGTCAATATAGAAGAGAAAGGAAATAACTACAAGTAGAAGGAAACATTGAACTTGATTAAGGGTATTTATAACAACTTTCACCAAATATTATGTTTCATAGTCAAAAAAATTAGAATCATTTTCAACAGAATCATGAAGACAAAGACGACTGATATAATTGCTATCATTCCTTTGGCTGTCCAGGGCAAAGAAATCAGTAACGCAGGAAATCCTTTTTAGATACAAATATTTTAAATTAATTACTGAAATTGTATGTCGATGATGTGCTTTGTTACCCAGATATACCAAGAAAATCTACTGAAAAAAAAGCAATCATAATAAGAACACTTCAATAATGAAGCTCAATACAAAGTTAACAGACTTTCATTTTATACAATCTAGAGCTAACGTCCAATATCCAGGTCCACATTTTGAGCCTCTCACTTGACATTTCTTCTTTGATATCTTGAAAAACACCTCGCCCACAATATTTTTAAATAGACTGTCTTCCCAGCCCTGATCCTTACCAGCATCAAGAAAAAAAAGCAGATACTTTAATACTGTTGTCTCTCTTGGCCCCTGATGTCCAGTGAGATGAACCTAGGAATCCTCTGTGCTATCTAACTGCCACTGATTATTCCACTGATTATTTCACTGATTATTTAGTGAATTAGTACACTTCTCTATAGTTGCATTACTACCCATCTAATCTAGGACAATTCTTTCTCTCTGTCCCTCTCTCTCTCTCTCTCTCTCTCTCTCAGTCTATGCTATAAGCCTTCTAGTGATCTAACTACAATCCACTCTTGACCTCTTCCATTCAATTTCCAGAGTAACCTCTTCAAAGTATAAATTTTACAAACTCACCATACTTAGCTTATTAATACTTTAAATTCAATATAAAATTTAAAATCCTTAACATGGTTTATAAGGTCATTCCTTACTTGGTCCATGGCTCTCTACACCAGCTAGCATCACATACTTTTTTGCTCTCTAGGCTCCAGTCACAGTTATCTTTTAGTTCACGGAATGACTCATGGTTAGACTTACCATGTAGCATCATAAAAGCAAGGATAATTTTAAGGATGAGAGTAGATGATGTCAATAATTACCCTGGGACAACAAGCATAAATCAGGACTTCTCTGGATAGATTGATTATGATTTATAACTTTATCCGTAATCCTTCTTGCTACAAAGCATATACATAGGCTATTTTTTTACCTAAAGCATCCTTTCTTCTACTTTTCTTCTAGGTAACTAAATCCTAGAGTAATCATTTAACACTATTCCCTTATAATTAGGCCAAATTTCTCTATTACAATATTTTATGTACGACCATTTGTAGCATCTTTCACAGTCTCACCTGTGTAATTATTTGTGTGGTTATGTATTTAATGTCTGTCTCTCCCACTAGCATGTTAGCTTAGTTAGAAAGAACCTATGTATGTATTTGCTCTACATTTTAACCTTTGCTTTTGAAAACTATGTTGTCACATTAGAGGTACTTAGTGAACTTTTTTATTAATACATCTAGCAATGTACATGGCTTATATGAAAGAGATTGTAATACTTTATTAAAAGACATAAAGAATTGAGTATATATTAAATGTACCTTGATGGGAAGACTAATCCTGTGTAGATGATTATACTATTCTAGATTCATCTAAGATTTATGTGATTCCAATACATGTGTATTTTCATGATAAGTATGTTAATTATAATTTAGACACAGAAGTAAAAAATTATAAGATTAACAAAATACATATTGAAATATATTAAAAAAGAGAGGTAGCAATCTAGCCTTTCCAGGTACCAAAATAGTCTACAAAGCTACAGGTAATTTAACATTATAGTACTGGTATAAAATAACTATATCAAAATAAGAGAAAATGGCCTGATCATAAAACCATATCAATGTCTGTATCCATGGTGTATATATATTTAGTTTTGTTTTGTTTTGTTTTTTAATCTATGTCCTGGCTTGAGTGATCTTCAATCCTTACTATATATTTGCCTTTCCTATTGGGATTTTCCCTTTAATATGGACTCTTACTTTTTTTTTTCATTTAGAGAAGACCCTTTAACATTTCTTTTAGGGTAGGTTTAGTATTGCTGAATTCTTTTAGTTTTTGCTTGTCTAAGACATTCTTTATCTCCCTTTCTCTTCTAAATGATAATCTGGCTGGATACAGTAGCTTAGGTTGCAGGGTTTTCCCTTTCAGAACTTTGAATATGTCATGCCATTCCCTTCTGGCCTGCAAAGTTTCTGCAGAGAAATCAGCTGATAGTCTCATGGAGGTTCTCTTGTGACTGACTCTTTTTTGTCTCTTGCTGCCTTTAGAATCCTGTCTTTATCTTTAAATTTCACCATTTTAATTGTGACATGTCTTGGTGTAGGTCTGTTTGGTTTCATCTGGTTTGGGACTGTCTGTTCTTCCTGTACCTGGATCTCTGTTTCCTTCCTTACATTTGGGAAATTTTCAGCCATACTGTCTTCAAATACATTTTTGATTTCCTTTTCTCTCTCTTCTCTTTCTGGAACCCTTATTACGTGTAGTTGGCACACTTTCTATTATCCCACAGATCTTGCATGTTGCCTTATTCTTTTTTTTTTTTTTTTAATTAATTAATTTATGTATGGCTGTGTTGGGTCTTCGTTTCTGTGCGAGGGCTTTCTCTAGTTGCGGCGAGTGGGGGCCACTCTTCATCGCGGCGCGCGGGCCTCTCACTATCGCGGCCTCTCTTGTTGCGGAGCACAGGCTCCAGACGCGCAGGCTCAGTAGTTGTGGCTCACGGGCCTAGTTGCTCCGTGGTATGTGGGATCTTCCCGGACCAGGGCTCGAACCCGTGTCCCCTGCATTGGCAGGCGGATTCTCAACCACTGCGCCACCAGGGAAGCCCGCCTTATTCTTTTTAACTTGTCTTTCTGTCTGCTCTTCTAATTGGGTGATTTCCATTATTCTAAATTTCAAATCACTTATGCATTCTTCTGTGTCATTTAGTCTGCTATTCATTGCTTCTAGAGTGCTTTTTATCTCAGAAATTGAATTATCTAGTTTTGACTGGGACTTCTTTATAGTTTCGAGTTTCTTGTTAAAATGGTCTATGATCAGTTCTCTTCCCTAATTCAGTTAGAATTTTTATTACTAACGTTTTGAGTTCATTGTCTGGTAGACTGATTATCTCTATTTCATTATTTAATTTTCAGGGGTTTTCTCTTCTTCTTTCAATTGAGAGTATTTCCTTTGCCTTTTCACTTTACGTAACTTTCTCTGTCTTTATGAGTTCAGGTGAAACAGTTACCCAGTGCGTTCTCGAAGGGTTGTTCTTATGTGGGAGCACCCCTATGTAGACGGTATGTGTATGACGCCTTTGGTGGGAAGACTGGATTGATGTGGTTGCCAGTCACATCTTCCTCAGGGTGTGCTGGCCACTGTCACCTTGGCGGGGGCTGTGGTGGTGGTGATGGAGGAGCTAAAGCCTGCTCAGGGTGCGAGGTGGGACTTCCTCTCTGCTCAGTGGCCATAGTTGCCCTGTTGGGGCAGGGTCTCTTTCCAAGTTGCTAGAGCAGATGTTGTGAGGGTTAGGCTTGAGCTGGCTCTGTTTCCTTTGTGTGTTTTTCCTTCTCCCTACCCTGGAGACTTCGCCCCAAATGAGGGGAATGCTGAAGTAAGTGCGGCTTGTGCAGTGACGGAAGTCTGATGTGCTGCCTGTGTAGGCATCTGTGGCCCCTCTCACACACAGCCCAAAGTTATACCTTTTCCCCTGTTGTGGTCATCCCAGATCTAGTGCTAGGTTGTGACATGGAGTAGGTGGGGACAGAGTGTTTTCTTGGCTGGGACTGGAGAGTGTGGCATGGTGGGTTGTGGGAATTCAAGCAGCTATGCTGCTGTCAGATGTCTGGGCTGCTTCTGGGGTGCTGTTTGCCCACTGTTGCCCCACCTGGACCACACCCTGGGCCTTGGGTTGCCCCTGTGTCCCTACATCAAGCCTTTCCCAGGTTCTGGATGCCCTAGATCCAGTGTCAAGCTGTGGCATGGAGTGAATGGGGCCAGGGCATTCATTTGGCTTGGATTTGGGAACACAGTGAGGTAGCAGCCGCTGGGGAAGACCTCTGTGCACCTGTCTGGTGGCAAGCAGCATCCAGGCACTCCACACGAGTGTAGTCCAGGCTCCTCCAGCCCCTCTGTCTGCCCCAGAGCTTCTCCAGACAGCCAAGGGGGCTTGTCTCTTCCATGTAGGAGCCCAGGACTGGGATGCTCAGGCTATGGTTCAACCCTCTCACATCCCAGGGTGAGTGTCCACCCATGAAATCCCCCTTTTCCTCTTAGTCCCCTCCCAGGGATACAGGTTCTGATCCACGTTTTTTTTTTTTTCGGTCCTACCCAATTGTGTATCATTCTTACAGTCTTGGTTGTATAGGAGTACTTCTGCCAGTTTCCAGTTAGTTTTCCATGAGAATTATTCCACATGTAGATGTATTATTGATGTGTTTGTTGGGAGAGGTGAGGTCCATGATCTCTTACTCTGACATCTTTTTTTTTTTTTTGGCGGTTCACGGGCCTCTCACTGTTGTGGCCTCTCCCATTGTGGAGCACAGCCTCCGGACACGCAGGCTCAGCGGCCATGGCTCATGGGCCCAGCCGCTCCGTGGCATGTGGGATCCTCCCGGACCGGGGCACAAACCCGCGTCCCCTGCATCGGCAGGCGGACTCTCAACCACTGCGCCACCAGGGAAGCCATCTGCCATCTTGATCCTCCCTTCTAGTACATTTATTCTTATGAGTCCAGCAATGCATTTGGGACTCAAGCTGGAATAATATGGTCCAGAGAACTTAAAGTCTTGGTCATATGAGTCTGCACTTGACCGATTGAAACTTTATGTCCAGCAACAAGTTATATGATTTTGTATTTGGACTGGGATCAGATCTTTAAAAAATAGGGATGCAGAAAGATTTTCTTTACAATTTATGTGAAGTCTCCAAAATATCTTAGAAGTAACCATAGACCATTCAGACTAAATAAAATAAATTTGAGCTAGGAACATTCCATCCACTCTATTTCAAATTCAAGTTGTGTCACCTGGAGTGCCAGAGTCTCCAAAAGAAAACAAAATACATCATGATGTGGGTTAAAGGTTTCATATTTGAAAATAGTCAGAAATATAGCTGTTAAGAAAATGGCACAATTTTATAATTTTTTTTATTTTAATGAGTTTGAATTTAATATATAAATAATTGATAGTCTCACGATATTGAAAGGGTAATATCAGTAAAGCTGTGCAATGGGGGTATTAATTCTAGAGGCATTTTGAGAAAAATAGTGGAAAGTGAGAACTCGTGAAGAGAGTTTGTAGAATATTATAAAAGTTCCACATAAAAATAATGAAAATCTGAATGGGGAAAAGGTTATGGAACTGTGAAGAAGGAAATAGATATATGAGGCATTGTAGCGATAGAATAAATAGTACTTTGTGACTGAGTGGATATGTGTTATGTGAAAGGCATTTGCTTCAAAGATAGGTTTGGTCATTATGTCCTGACTGGGTATATTAACTGCTTAGAATAGCATCAGTCAGATGTGGAAACTTGCAATGATTAAAGCACCAGTAATTACCTCATGAATATCTGTCATAAGTAAATGTTTTATACTTTAATGTCAGTTATTTACAAGTGGTAATTTCCAATTTATTCTGCAGTTAATAGTAAAAAATGAATGGATAAATTGTACTTACATTAAAAATTTTTTCTATCTTATTTGCATTCTCGAGTGTTTAAAAGTGATGTCTTAAAATGTATTTTCTTTTGTAAATTTTATAAATTTCAGTTTATTGTCTAAAAGAACTTCTGAATACATGGGAAACCAACCATGAAAATGAGACTTCACCTTGCAAAATAATATAAAACAGAGGTATGAATTAGATTACAATGAGAACCTTGATATCAATGTAAGCGGTTTAAATTTAGATGTATATATACAATTAATAAATATAAGATCAGAGTTAGTAACTGTGGTGCGCTTATCAGAAAAATTCTTATATATCATGGACTTCTCTTGAAGTTAAGAAGGATAATTGAAAACAATAATACAAAAATTATAATACACAGAGCTAACATGGGTGACAAAGTTATCCTCACGGATGTACCTTTTGTCGTCAAGGTCCTTCTTTGAAGAAAACTGATACGTTATTTCTGCTGAAAATAAAGTCTTGGCAGCAAGGAAATTGTTCTGAAGCACTGAGCTCCAGTCTTATCAAGACAAATAACAAGGAAGAATTGGAAATGTATGGCATTCCTTCCTACATTTTCTTATACAGAAGATAATTATAGAGACATTTTAACATCCTGTGTTCATTCAAGCCTGCTAAACTCTACATATTATAATAATTGGAGATCTCTGAAGCAAACCCAAAATATCAAAATATGGGCTTAAATGGTTATGTGATTTGTAAATGCAAATGTATTTGCATATAGAAGTAAATGCTAATATATTAAAATCTCAGACCTTGGCAAATAAATGGGAGGAAACCACATAGAACATGCAAACTGAAGAGCATTTGGTCACAATTAGCACTTAAAAAATACCTAACATTTATTGATTTCTTCTAATATTCCCGATACTACTTCAGTGTATCATACATTAGATCATGTACTGCCCCAATAATTCCTACAAAACAGTACTATTATTGTGATTGTCTTATTAATAGAGAAACTGAGCCCCAGAGAGAATGAGAAATTTTTCCAAAATTGTATGGCTAGTAAGAATTAGAAACATGATTTAAGTCAAATAGTTTTACTCTAGAGATCATGCATATAACTATTATGCTATGCTGATCTCGGAATAACAAATCATATCAAATCAAGTTGTAAGAATATTGCTTCCTTAGAAATAGTCAGGGCTACAGATTTACATCCCCCCACGCCCCGGGTATATCTTTCAGAGAGGAACAAATGAGAAAAATAACTTTCAAGAATGAAATATTATAATAGCTCTTCACAGAGAGTGAGTATTTTATACTAATTATTCTCTGGAATATGGAAAAAAGAGATTAATAGAAGTGATGTTTTTCACCTGAGTAGACTCCAGCAAGCTTAAAGAACATAGGTCTCCTTTAATTTTAGTTCTCTTCTACTATGTGATTGTATATTTTTTCTTTTTTTTAATTGCATTCAAGTTCTGTTATTGCATTTAATAAAGACTTCAATCCATATCAGTGATGATAAATTGATGGCATATATCCTGACAATTTCCATATGGTGCTCTTGGAAGACATACCTCATAATTACAACATTCTTCCTTGCTAAGGCTGGCCTCCACGCTGAATAATTTTCAGCAAGAATATCTGAAAGTCTTTCCCAGCTGCTCCCGTCTCATCTACATACCATGCTTCAAATTAAACTTGTATATACAGATCATTGGTGAACTCTTTCAGGAAAAGCAAATAAAAATGTATATGCAAAGTAGTGTATTTGCTAAGACAATGTCTCCTAATGATCTATTACCTCAAATTTTGCTTTCGTAAATCACAGTTTACCCATAACTCATAGTGAAATAGATAATATCTGTGAATGTTCCAAAGCTGATAGAAGACATCAAACTACATATTGACAAAGTATGAGGAACACCAGTAGGGTGAACAAAATAAAAACAAAGTTATATATATCATGTTTAATTGCTGAAAACCAAAGATAAATGAAAGCTGAAAGACAGGCAGTAAAATACAGAATTTACTTTTAAAGAAGAAATTGCTGGGACTTCCCTGGCGGTCCAGTGGTTAAGACTCTGAGTTCCCAGTGCAGGGGGCGTGGTTTCAATCCCTGGTCAGGGAACTAAGTTCCTACATGCCACGTGGCGTGGCCAAAAAGAGGAAAAAAAATAAAATAATAAAGAAGTAATTGACAGCTAATCTATAAAAAAAAAAAAGAAAACATAGAAGCCATATAATTACTGAAAGACAATTGTCATACTAAAACTCTATCCCCAGAGGAAAGATAATTATATGAGAATCATATGAGGATATAATTATATTCCATAGGTGAAATAAAGATAATTTAAGATAGGTAGAGAAAAAAATCGTTACCTTAGGTCTGCACAAAGGATATACTGTAATGTTCTTTGGATGTAAGAAAATAATCCCGAATGGAACCGCTAAGATTCAGGATAAAGTGCAATGAAATAGGTAAATGCGGGTGTAAATCTAAATGAATAGTGATTATATAAAACCATAATATTAGTGTCTGTGGTTTAAAATTGCATAAGCTTCAAGTACACTGTAAGTGTTGCAATTAAATTAAAAGGGGCATGAGTGGAGTTAAAGGGATCTAAGGCTATTAAAATATACAAGAAGAGGTAAAGCAACTATTTATCTTGGACATTACAAAGTCAAGAATGCATGTTGAAATTTTCAGAATAATCATTAAAATAATAAAATATTAAGTAAGTATGAAGATAATGAAGGAGTTATCTCAATTAATAGAATGATAATAACTTAATGGGATAATTCTTTTTTAAAAAGATGTTTTTGATGTGGACCATTTTTAAAGTCTTTTTTAAAATTAATTAATTAATTTTATTTTTAGCTGTGTTCAGTCTTCAGTGCTGCACGTGGGCTTTCTCTAGTTGTGGTGAGCGGGGGCTACTCTTCCTTGTGGTACGCGGGCTTCTCATTGCGGTGGCTCCTCTTTGTTTCAGAGCATGGGCTCTAGGCGCACGGGCTTCAGTAGTTGTAGCACGTAGGCTCAGTAATTGTGATGCATGGGCTCAGCTGCTCCACGGCATGTGGGATCTTCCTGGACCAGGGCATGAACCTGTGTCCCCTGCATTGACAAGTGGATTCCTAACCACTGCACCACCAGGGAAGTCCCCATTTTTAAAGTCTTCATTGAATTTGTTACAATATTGCTTCTGTTTTATGTTTTGGGTTTTTGGCCACGAGGCATGTGGGATCTTACCTCCGCGACCAAGGATCGGCCCGCACCCTCTGCATTGGAAGGTGAAGTCTTAACCACTGAACTGCCAGGGAAGTCCCTTAATAAGAAAATTCTTAATTCATAGATAATACTCCATGAAATCACTGAAGTAGAAGGATTCACATCAGAATCATTCTTAGACAAAGACAGTCATTCTGAGGGCTGCAGATGTTCAAGCAAGAACTTCAGCCTTATCTCTTGGATCCTTTCTGGGTATTGAGGGGCCCAAAAAGTATTGAGGGTGGACATTGGAGTATGAGAATGAATAACTCTAATCTCAAAAATGGAGGGGCTTCCCTGGTGGTGCAGTGGTTGAGAGTCCGCCTGCCGATGCAGGGGACACAGGTTCGTGCCCTGGTCGGGGAAGATCCCACATGCCGCGGAGCGGCTGGGCCCATGAGCCATGGCCGCTGAGCCTGCGCGTCCGGAGCCTGTGCTCCGCAACGGGAGAGGCCACGACAGTGAGAGGCCCGCGTACCACAAAAAAAAAAAAAAAAAAAAAAAAATGGAAGCAAGCTCAAAATCCTTCAAGTCACCGTATTCTCCTTTTCCTATCAACTACTTTCACTTGCAGGGCAATTTTATTCACCTCCGTCAATTGGTCCTTTTCTTTAAAACTACTTAGGTTCCCTTGACTTCTTCACAGTTCTTACAGATTCATTTACCTCAGGTGTATATATATATAGTTTCATAACCCATAATGTATTTTTCTCAACCATTTTCTCTAGAAAAATAGCCATGTGGTTTTGTATGAGAAAGCCACACTAAGGAGCCTCATCTTCATGTAATCTTGCTTCGCATCTCTTTCAGTCTCAAGTAAAGCCCTAAAATAAATTTACAACATCTTTTTTGCTCTATTTCCTCTCTTTAATATATGTTTCTATAAGAACTAGTTTATTATCCTCCTGTAGAACTGATGGTAGCTGATTCTTCAAACCATTTTAAAGCTGAAGCTCCAAACATATTTATTATCTTAATTTCTATTTTCAATAAATTTTCTGTACCAGGATTTTATAGTCCCCAGATATAATTCCCATGATCATCTTATTACTGACTTTTCTGTTTAGGCTAATGCCCGATCATTGTTCCTTCAAAAGAAGGTGTATCTCACCCCAAATTTACTGGACAGAATATGCTCTGCTTCCAAAAGGGGAAGAGTAGCTATGTTCCATGTTGGTAATAGTAACAAATATGGCAGACACTGCAGGTAAAAGCTGAAGGACACTACAGATCCATTTGCACCCGGAGCAAGAGATAGGAGGGGGAGGCACACAACAGATCATCTAAGGCTCTGAGGAGAAGCTAGGTGTGATTCTTTGGGAAGTAAAGACATTCAACAACAACCATATATATGAGGGAATAAAAAATCTACACAGAGACCCAGGCAAGATGCAAGCTCAAAAAGGCCTGAGAAGACCTTAAGGCTTCATCTCAGGCTAATCCCAAGACTCAAAGTTCAAAACTAATAAATATAGAATTGCCCTGACACAGAGCCAATTTGCAAAGACTGGGAAAGGCATCTGTTTTACCAAATGCCCAATTTTCAACAACAACTAATCACAAGTCATACAAAGAAACAGGAAAATAGAGCTCACTCGAAAGACAAAATGAATCTGCAGAAACTGTCCATGAAGAAGCACAGATATCAGTCTATGTAAACAAACCTTTAAAGCAACTGTTCTAAATATGCTCACGGAGATAAAGAAAAACATAGACAAAAAAAATGAAAGGAAAACAGGAAAATTATATATGAACAAAATGAGAATTTCAAAAATATAAATAGAAAATATCATAGAAGCACCAAACAGGGCTTCCCTGGTGGCGCAGTGGTTGAGAGTCCGCCTGCCGATGCAGGGGACACGGGTTTGTGCCCCGGTCCGGGAGGATCCCACATGCCGTGGAGCGGCTGGGCCCGTGAGCCATGGCCGCTGAGCCTGAGCGTCCGGAGCCTGTGCTCCGCAACGGGAGAGGCCAGAACAGTGAGAGGCCCGCGTACTGCAAACAAACAAACAAAAAAACAGACATGCTCATTGCAGCACTATTTACAATAGCCAGGACATGGAAGCAACCTAAATGTCCATCGATAGATGAATGGATAAAGAAGATGTGGCACATATATACAATGGAATATTACTCAGCCATAAAAAGAAACAAAATTGAACTATTTGTAGTGAGGTAGATGGACCTAGAGTCTGTCCTACAGAGTGAAGTAAGTCAGAAAGAGAAAAACAAATACCGTATGCTAACACATATATATGAAATCTAAAAAAAAAAAAAGGGTTCTTAAGAACCTAGGGGCAGGACAGGAATAAAGACGCAGACATAGAGAATGGACTTGAGGACACGGGGAGGGGGAAGGGTAAGCTGGGATGAAGTGAGAGAGTGGCATGGACTTATATACACTACCAAATGTAAAATAGCTAGTGGGAAGCAGACGCATAGCACAAGGAGATCAGCTCGGTGCTTTGTGACCACCTAGAGGGGTGGGATAGGGAGGGTGGGAGGGAGAGGATATGGGGATATATGTGTACATACAGCTGATTCACTTTGTAATACAGCAGAAACTAACAACATTGTAAAGCAATTATACTCCAATTAAGATGTTTTAAAAAATCAGTATTTTGCCACATGTAATGAGTTAATGGATGTAGTCAATGATCATTAACTGCTGCTAATATTACAAAAATGAAACCCTAAATAATAACTTTCTCTGAATGCAAGTACACAACCCTTATAAAATAGTAGGGCGCTTTTTTTCTCCAAAATAAATCCAATCTGAATCTTATCAAGTACCTATTTCACTATCAATATACAAGAAATAGAAAAAACAAAAGAACATGTCGAACAACAATACAGCATGACATCAGCAAAGCCAGGGCTACAGAAAACCCTAAAGGACAAACAATCCAGTTTTCTTAGCAATATAAACAACAATAACAACAACAAAGATAAATCAACGAGTTTCTGAAGTGAATCGCTATTTAATCTTCTTTAAAGATATAAACTAACTGATGATATTAAGAAATTATTGCTGGAAAATATTTGAAAAAATTCATTTGCCTTACATACGAGCCCTGAAACAGGAAACTGCTTGGTGTAACTCCCGAAACAGATATAGGACCAGTGTGGTTCAAGATTAATTAGTGAGAGGGCAATTGACATGCGATGGATGAAGTGATGGATGAGGTTGGAGGGATAAGCAGAGGACTACTGTATATAATCTCTTTAGATTTGAACACTATAAACAAATTTAGGTGTGTATTTTGTGGCTGCAGAGGTTTTTTAAATATTTTATTTTGTCTTCTTTTTTCTTTTTTAAGGCAATACCAAAATGTAGTTCCATTCCTTTTTATCCTTATTTGAAAGCTTAGTCTCCTAAACAAACTAGGAGTAGAGCACGTTTGGAAAAAGATGCTCAAAAGTGATCGTTTCCCTTTCCTTTTCATGCCTCATCCGCCTTTACCACCTCCGCTTGAGGAAGCTCTTCATTAATCGGTAACATTGAGGCAATGAGACCAAAGTCAGTTCTGAGAGACATTTAAAGGAATTGATAACTAAGGGACTTCCCTGGCGGTCCAGTGATTAAGACTCTGTGCTTCCAATGCACGGGGTGCAGGTTTAATCCCTGATGGGGAAACTTAAGATCCCACATGCTGCACGGTGTGGCCAAAAAACTAAAAAGAAAATTAAAAAAGGAATTGATAATGGATACCTGCTTTTCGGATTGTGATGATGGTCTATCAACAAAACTTCACTTTTTATAGAGGCAAATACTCTCAGAGATATAAAAACTGAGATAAAGCATAAGCGTTTTGCTTTTTCCCCCCTTATAAATCTTTACTTGGTCTTCCCTCTACAAAATGAATGAGAGAACAAATCTATGTTACAGATGTTGCATTTCTTACAAATTGAAGATTTGTAGCAACCCTGCATTGAGCAGGCCTATCGCACCATTTTTCCAACAATATTTGCTCACTTCGTGTCTCTGTGTCACATTTTGGTAATTCTCACAGTATTTCAAACTTTCTCATTATCATTCTATTTGTGATGGTGATCTGTGAATAGTGATCTTTGATGTTACTGTTGCAAAGATTACAAGTCGCTGAAGGCTCAGGTGAGGCATAGCATTTTTTACCAATAAATTATTTACATTGTTTTAGACAAAATACTATTCCACACTTAATAGACTACAGTAAAGTGCAAACATAACTTTTTTTTTTTTTTTTTTTTTTTTTTTTGTTCTGCACGGGCCTCTCACTGCTCCGGCCTCTCTCGTTGCGGAGCACAGGCTCCGGACACGCAGGCCCAGCGGCCGTGGCTCATGGGCCCAGCCGCTCCGCGGCATGTGGGATCTTCCCGGACCGGGGCACGACCCGGACTCTCAACCACTGTGCCACCAGGGAAGCCCCAAACATAACTTTTATATGTACTGGGAAACCAAAAAATTTGTGACACTTTATTGCAATATTCACTTTATTGCTGTGGTTTGGAACGAACCTGTGTTATCTCTGGGGTATGCCTGTAATTGCATTCCTGGATATGCATCACTTAATTTTTTGAACAGAGGCCTATCCATGTGTCTAAGAGTGTTAGTATTTATTTAGATTTTGAAGGAGACACTAGAAAGTCAGAATAACAATTTAAAATGTGTAATGCATCTCCCTACTTCGGGAGGTATTAAAAAGTTGACAATCAATGAACAAGATGATCTCATATCTCCTTATAGTCCTAAGATTCTGTGGTCTTTGTTTACAGAACGGTGATACACTCTTTTATTAGTGATAAATGGGAAAGTGATCATTGCAGCCAGTGGCAATTCAAGCTGATTAAGTGGATCTGGCCCGCCACCTTGTGGCCAGAAGTGCAATAACATAATTTTTTCCGGGCTTGGGGGCTGTCTTGCAAGTTGGCTCATCAGCCTTTCACTCAGATCAAAACCGCATCAGAGTCATTGCGGATGGAAGACGGTTGGCTTGTTTTCTTAAAAATGTGCGAGAAGCCTCTTTCTAGAGCTTCCACTCATCTGTAGCAGAAATCTAGTTCATTTAATGGGATTGTCTTAGATTCTACAGATCTGGCAAGAATTATTCTAGGGCTGTCACTTACTCGGAAAATGAAGCAAATTCAGAAGAAAAGCTACTATTTCCCGAACTGGTACCAATGAGTTTGTTAGACAAAAAGCATCCAATTGAATTGTTCAGAACCCTGGCTGCAGAGATCCCTTGAGGGGTTTGTAAAAAGTAAAGATGCCCAGACCCTCCCCTATGTCCCGATACTGAAGAGGGGCCCCTGGTTGGTATCAGCTGTTTTTAAAAACGCACTACTGATGCCAATGCAACCGGTATTGGAAACACCATGTACCTTAAACCCACTCGGTGGGATGGTTGGTAATTTTAATTGAATGTGGTTGTAAAAACCCAGGTTATTTTGTTCAAGAGTAAACAAACAAACCCCCCTACATAACAGCAGTCATATGCAAATGATAACACACCAACGTTATCCAAATTTTTAAAATAATTAGATTAAAAGAAACCCAAAATTTTTCTTGACTAGGCCCCAATAAATCTGTTCTATATCTATATATCCATCCCTAATGGTAGTCTTCTAGTTTTCATTCCTTTTTAAGCCTAGATACATTTCATTGTGGACCTTATTGTGAATTTCTCTCATCGTTTGGCAAGAATAAACTCTACCTAGTGGTTCTAAAGATTCCATCTGTACCATCTGTATACGGAAAACCTTGCTTAAAATGTAGTTTCCCGTGTTTACCTCAGAAATTCACATAAGTTTGAAGGAGTGATTAGAAACCTCCCATATTTAGCCACCAATCCAGACGAATCAGATGCTTGTAATTTCATGCATCTCACAGAAATATGGCTTAGTCATATCATGCAACTTGCTGATTCACTGAGGGTGTGGGGTGTGTTTTAGGTAAGGAATGTTCAAATATTCTCTACTACAGTGATTTTCAAAGCGTGATCCTAGAACCAGTAGCATCAGTTATCACCTGGGAACATCTTAAAAATTCACATTCCAGCCCCACTCTACACCTCTGGAATCAGAAACTCTAGGAGTGGGGCTCCCAAAAATATTTTAACCAGCCCTCTAGGTGATTCTGATGCAGTCTTAAATTTGAGAATCACTGATCTCCTCATACCACCCCATCCTCCTTGATGGCTTTTTAATGTAACTTCTCCTTGTTCTTAGAATTTTTTCCTCCCCCTCCTAACATGTTTTCAGGAAGGAACCATGCCCCATGCCTATATATCAATATAAGGGAAAGTGCATGGGATTTGAAATTACAAGACTTGGATCCCAGCTCTCTCAATTACTGGGAGTAAAACCATGCATAAATGCTTTCACCCTCTGAGCATATTTCCTCACTAAAAACTAGAAAGGGAACATTTCTAGTTCCCAAACGCATCAGTAGTGCGTTTTTAAAAACAGCTGATACCAACCAGGGGCCCCTCTTCAGTATCGGGACATAGGGGAGGGTCTGGGCATCTTTACTTTTTACTTTTTCTAGTTCAAGCACAGTCACAGCTGTGCTTGAAGCTTTATCTCATTTAATCAACACCCACTGCTACAGTTGGCATTACCACTAATTCATAGATGAGGAAACAGAGAAGGGTGGCCATGATTGTCTAACCCTGATCCATTGGACACAAACCTTTCTTTTTTTTTTTTTTTTTTTTTTGCGGTACGCGGGCCTCTCACTGCTGTGGCCTCTCCTGTTGCGGAGCACAGGCTCCGAACGCGCAGGCTCAGCGGCCATGGCTCACGGGCCCTGCCGCTCCGCGGTATGTGGGATCTTCCCAGACCGGGGCACGAACCCGCGTCCCCCGCATCGGCAGGCAGACTCTCAACCACTGCGCCACCAGGGAAGCCCTGGACACAAACCTTTTGACAGTGTTTTCTCATCTGCAAAACGTGGATAATGACTCCAAGAGTTTGTTGTAAGGATTAAATAAGACAATGGAGTTGGAAAGGGTTTGGAAAAGGTAAACATATGTTTTATGTATTATCTTAGCAGTTTGGTGGGTTGCGTGGAATCAGCACGCCCAAATCTTCAGCTAAGGGAAACCAACAGCTAAAAAATGTAAAGGAGAAACCAGAGGTTCCTTCCAGGTGGCTCCGTGATTTGATAACTTAAGAGTCCTCCTTGTCTCAGGCTTCCTAGGTGATCTGGGGTGGAGCCAGGTGCAGCTCTGCTGGTCAAAGGGTGAGAGCAGAGGCCTTGCCCATCAAGGAACACAGAGAGACATCTTTTCCTTTTCTTTCTTTTTTTTTTAGTTTTTATTAGAGTATAGTTGATTTACGATGTTGTGTTAGTTTCATGTGTACAGCAAAGTGAATCAGTTATACGTATACATATATCCACTCTTTAGAGAGATACCTTTTCTGTTTTTTGCCCTGAAGGATGGGCTTAAGCCATCAATACTTACAAAGACCAGTTTTCAATTTTCAGAAGAGCCTTGCTAATGAGAACCCTGTAACTATTTTCAGGAGCTTAAAAAAAAAAAGCCATCTCTGCCTGCTGCCCTCTCAGCTGAATATCCTGCCACAGTGTGAAGCAGATGGCTTGGTCCACCAGCCCTGCCTGCTGGAACCGCGTCAGCTCTGCCCATCAGGACTGCAGCAGGAGGGACCACTTCCCAGCAAGAAATGCCTGCAGGTGTGTCTCACTAGAAAAAGCCAAGCGTCTTCTTCAGTGTTCTTGGAGGAACCATAGCTCAACACAGACCCCTGCCTACAGGGGATGCTACATTTTTTTTTCTTTTTTCTCCTATTGAATGTTCCCTGATATACTTCTCTTGCCAAATAAGTGGATTTCTAATTGTATGTTTCAAGTAGAAGACAAATGAGTAAAACCTGAAGATAGAACCGTGGTTAGTAGTTTGACTGTGTTTGTTTGAGGAACAACTTATGAAGAATAAGCGAGAATGAGGTAGGTAGGTACTTATATCTTATAAAAACATATCTCTCTATAATCCTATTGGTTCTGTTTCTCTGGAGAACCTTAACTAATATAGTGAGACAAGTATTCCAGATAAATCTTTGGAAAGTCTTGAGGTTATAAAACTCTTGGTGAGTTTGCGGATCTGAGAGAGCCACTAAAGCTACAGCATAAACAGCGAAGGGCAGAGTGACCCTAGTTGAAGCTGGTTACAGAAGCAAGTAGCAAACAGTGAGGAAGTAACTTACCAATTTATGTTCTCTTCTAGTTGACTTTGAAGGTTTAATTTTGCTCCCAAGGATGCCTCTTCTAGCTAGATAATTTTGAGATTTGTATTTAATATGCATGATATGGAAAATGCCCCATCTGCTTTAGTCTTTCTTGCTGTATTGTACTGTATGGTAGGGGTTTTTTTGTTTTGTTTTGTTTTGCGGTACGTGGGCCTCTCACTGCCGTGGCCTGTCCCGTTGCGGAGCACAGGCTCCGGACGCGCAGGCTCAGCAGCCATGGTCACGGGCCCAGCCGCTCCGCGGCATGTGGGATCTTCCCGGACCGGGGCATGAACCCGTGTCCCCTGCATCGGCAGGCGGACTCTCAACCACTGCGCCACCAGGGAAGCCCCAAAGTAATAAAGTTTTGAGCCAGGAGGATGGCCACCTAAGACACAGACTAGATTTCCCCAGCTCCATTTGCAGTAGAAGTGGCCAGGTTACTCAGTTCTGGCCAGTAGAAATCAGTGGCGCTGTCCTTAGCACCTTCAGGGAGCTTTCCTTCAGAGAGAGCGGGGCTGTATGCTGTCCTCTTCTGGCTCTCTTCCTCCATCGGATTACAGGGAACAGATGTTGCCTCTGACTTTCAGGCTGAGGATTACACCCAATTGATACGGAACAGAGAGGGCAAGAGTAGCCTCAGGAGGCAGAGCCATCATGCCAGACCTGGACATTTTTACACAAGAGCGGAGTAAATGTCCTGTGTAAGCCACTGTTATTTCAGTTTCATGATACTTGTCCTTGTATAATCCGCGCACTGGGGCTACTTCTGGAGAGAGTTCAGTAAACAGGCAGGACAAGAAAGGAGATTCCAGATAGAGAGCGACATAAGGAGAGGACCTGGAGTGTAAAAGTATTTGGTGTATTTGTAATCAGCAAGCACAAGCAAATCAGGACAGGGCTCCATCACAAAGAGAAACTGAAACACTTTATAGCTTCAGCCTTTCATCTGATCAAGACTGCACGTGGAATCACTGAAAGGCCCTAACCTGCTTTGACCATGGGGAAGACCCGCACGTGGGGTTTGTGATCAGTCAGTCCTGGGTTTGAATCTAGCTCAAAGTTAGCTATTTGACCTTGGAAACGTTCCCTTCCTTTCTCCTATTTAGCAAATTGAATTAAAGTATTCACCTCAGAGTTTATTTTCCAAGATTAAGTGAGAAAACATTGAGCATCTTGCAGTGATTTATACTTAATAACTGGGGCGATAAAGGTTTGTTCTCTCCCACCCTTTCTCCTTGAATTTGCCTCCTGGCTCACTTGTGGGTACTTAAGAAGTGTGGGTCCTCAAGGGATCTGTCATTTAGGGGTCATAAAATTGACAAAGAAGGCAAACAAAAAAGACACCTAATTTGCCATTCCAGGACCAGCCTGCTGGGACCACAGGCAGGAGAAAGTGCTTCTGGGCGCTGCAGTCACATGGAGCTACAGGACAGCCCAGCCGAGGGCATCCTCTCCAGAATGCAGTGTTTCATATAGTTCCTTGGGCTTGGGTGGTATAAAAACTAATGGGCCCGGGGCTTCCCTGGTGGCGGCGCAGTGGTTGAGAGTCCGCCTGTCAATGCAGGGGACACGGGTTCGTGCCCTGGTCCGGGAAGATCCCACATGCCGCGGAGCGGCTGGGCCCGTGAGCCATGGCCGCTGAGCCTGCGCGTTCGGAGCCTGTGCTCCGCAACGGGAGAGGCCACAGCAGTGAGAGGCCCGCGTACTGCTAAAAAACAAAACAAAACAACAACAACAACAAAAAACTAATGGGCGGGAGTTATACTTGTTAACATGTGTACAGCATGATGAATATTTGGACATGTTATAGCTGTTTAGCAAAAAGTAAGCTTAAGAAGAAGATTCATATTGCTTCTAACCTGATAAGGCTGAAACATGTTCCAGCTACTCTGCCCCACATCTAGGTGTTTTTTTTTACCTGCTGCTGTGGAAAAGGGGAACGGCAGGACCATCTCTGATAGTAAATAGCAACTACTGCTAGCAAGAAATCAATCCTCCAGGAGAGTTTATTAACCAAGAGGAAAAGCGCCCTCTGGGCTGTATTTCCCATCAGTCTGAAAACGGCTTCTGGAGACACCCCGGTCAACACACGCTGCTTCATTTTCCCTGACTCACGCGCCACGCGATGCGTTTGCCGATGAAGGTCCTGTGGTATTGCCAGAGGATAAAAACATGAAAACCTAGATTACTCCTGCCAGCTAGCCTAAGTCACTGGCATTTTAGTTTTAAATAAGACTTACTAATATGCACTAATGCTATTTAATGATTTGCAAAGGGTTTAGTATTCACAACCTATGATGTAATTATTATATCTGACAGGAAGGAAATTCAGAATTTCCTTTTTTTTTTAACATCTTTATTGGGGTATAATTGCTTCACAATGGTGTGTTAGTTTCTGCTTTATAACAAAGTGAATCAGTTATACATATACATATGTTCCCATCTCTTCCCTCTTGCGTCTCCCTCCCTTCCACCCTCCCTATCCCACCCCTCCAGGAGATGACTAAGCACGGGGCCGATATCCCTGTGCCATGCGGCTGCTTCCCACTAGCTATCTACCTTACGTTTGTTAGTGTGTATATGTCCATGCCTCTCTCTCACCCTGTCACAGCTCACCCTTCCCCCTCCCCATATCCTCAAGTCCATTCTCCAGTAGGTCTGTGTCTTTATTCCTGTCTTACCCCTAGGTTCTTCATGACATTTTTTCCCCTTAAATTCCATATATATGTGTTAGCATACGGTATTTGTCTTTTTCTTTCTGACTTACTTCACTCTGTATGACAGACTCTAGGTCTATCCACCTCATTACAAATAGCTCAATTTCGTTTCTTTTTATGGCTGAGTAATATTCCATTGTATATATGTGCCACATCTTCTTTATCCATTCATCCAGTGATGGGCACTTAGGTTGTTTCCATCTCCGGGCTATTGTAAATAGAGCTGCAATGAACATTTTGGTACATGACTCTTTTTGAATTTTGGTTTTCTCAGGGTATATGCCCAGTAGTGGGATTGCTAGGTCATATGGTAGTTCTATTTGTAGTTTTTTAAGGAACCTCCATACTGTTCTCCATAGTGGCTGAACCAATTCACATTCCCACCAGCAGTGCAAGAGTGTTCCCTTTTCTCCACACCCTCTCCAGCATTTATTGTTTCTAGATTTTTGATGATGGCCATTCTGATTGGTGTGAGATGATTATCTCATTGTAGTTTTGATTTGCATTTCTCTAATGATTAATGATGTTGAGCATTCTTTCATGTGTTTGTTGGCAGTCTGTATATCTTCTTTGGAGAAATGTCTATTTAGGTCTTGTGCCCATTTTTGGATTGCGTTGTTTGTTTTTTTGTTATTGAGCTGCATGAGCTGCTTGTAAATTTTGGAGATTAATCCTTTGTCAGTTGCTTCATTTGCAAATATTTTCTCCCATTCTGAGGGTTGTCTTTTGGTGTTGTTTATGGTTTCCTTTGCTGTGCAAAAGCTTTGAAGTTTCATTAGGTCCCATTTGTTTATTTTTGTTTTTATTTCCATTACTCTAGGAGGTGGGTCAGAAAGGATCTTGCTGTGATTTATGTCATGGAGTGTTCTGCCTATGTTTTCCTCTAAGAGTTTGATAGTTTTTGGCCTTACATTTAGGTCTTTAATCCATTTTAAGCTTATTTTTGTGTATGGTGTTAGGGAGTGATCTAATCTCATACTTTTACATGTATCTGTCCAGTTTTCCCAGCACCACTTATTGAAGAGGCTGTCCTTTCTCCACTGTACATTCCTGCCACCTTTATCAAAGATAAGGTGAACATATGTGCATGGGTTTATCTCTGGGCTTTCTATCCTGTTCCATTGATCTTTCTGTTTTTGTGCCAGTACCGTACTGTCTTGATTACTGTAGCTTTGTAGTATAGTCTGATGTCAGGGAGCCTAATTCCTCCAGCTCCTTTTTTCGTTCTCAAGATTGCTTTGGATTGCTTTGGCTTTAATACAAAAAATAAATTGGCCCATGTCACCGAGCTGGATAAGTGGCAGAGCTGGGGTTCGAGCCCTATGCCCTGCCTCCAAATCTTCTTTCTAAAAAGCTCCAAGGTGTTCCCAAAGTTCCTTGAATGGCCCTTTTGTAACTTGTGCTTTTATGGATAATTTAGTTCTTAATTACCTTAGTCCCTGAGCTGAAACCTTCAATCCTACCAGAAGCTACTATGCTTTCACTATTTTTTGAGCATCAACTCTAGGCCAGGCACTTGTCTGACCAGTTTGTGTAAACCACTTAACAAACTAAAGCTTCTGCCTTTGTGGAGCTTACAATCTAGTGAGAGCAGGCCATGAACTCAAGAAAACGTCAGAAGGTATCAGTGCTCAGCCAAAAGTAGATCAAGGAGGGAATGAGTGGGAGCTGTGAGTGGGTGGAGTTTGTTGAAATATTAAAAGAGGTGCTCTGGGGCTTCCCCGGTGGCGCAGTGATTGAGAGTCCGCCTGCCGATGCAGGGGACACGGGTTCGTGCCCCGGTCCGGGAAGATCCCACATGCCGCGGAGCGGCTGGGCCCGTGAGCCACGGCCGCTGAGCTTGCGCGTCCGGAGCCTGTGCTCCGCAACGGGAGAGGCCACAACGGTGGGAGGCCCGCGTACCGCAAAAAAAAAAAAAAAAAAAAAAAAAAAGAGGTGCTCTGGGTAGCCTGAGATGGCAGCTAAGCCAAGACTTGAAGGCGGTAGGGAGCTAGTTAGCCAATGTTAGCACCTAAAGCATGGCTTATTTTTCCTTTTCTTTGAATATCAAGCAAAGCAATCACCAAGCTTTGATTGAGTAACGTGAGGCAACGTTGAGCCCTCTGAGATGTGTAAAAACAGATGTTTTACTCCCCAAACCCAAGAGCTCAGGATCACTTCATGCAAGTTTTAGGTGCTAAATACCTCTGAACAGAAGCCACGAGGCTCTTAAATAAATCCACTGCTATGCTGAAAGTAGAACTGTCAAAACTGATTGGTCCACACTGTGGAATATGCACCAAGAGAGTGACTAGGGTCGTCCGTTACTCACTGAAATATGTTTTCACCTGCACAGTGGCATGTGGGGATGTCATCTGACTCCTTCTAGGGGTGATCCCTTCCTGTTCCTTCAAACTTTGAAAATAACCTGGTCGTCTGTATTTACAAAGTACTAAAGTGCCCTTAACAGTAAGAATGAAAGTAAAAAAAAATATATATATATATATATATATATATATATATATATATATATGGTCCTATAACACAACAGGGGAAACAGGCTGACATCTTCACATCTTACAGCTTTTGGGATGAGGACTCAATGTTTTCTGTTTGGGCCGTTTGAAGCATGAGAAAAACAAGCTCTGTAGCCCTGAAGCATCCACAGGAGAGTACGCCACGGGCTGGAGCTGACCAAACTGCAGGCCCCGCACTCTAACATCCAGGTAAACAAAGGGGCAGGTGAAGAGTAGGGGGATAGGAAGGAACTAGTTACTCGGGCTGCAGTAAAGTGACCAACTGGACTCAGAGCCATTCAAGGACAAAGTGGACCAGTCTCTGAAAATAACTGGTGGTTTCATGCAGCAAAAACAAAACGAGGATGAATGCTTGGAACTTGGTCAAATTTGTCAGAGTAAAATATATATCCCAAAGAAAACACAGCTAGAAACAGTTGATTCCAAGTTTTGTATCGAGTAAAAGAAAAGTGGATGGAATCAGTTTATCAACTAGTTTATTTTTCAGAAATGACTTGTTATCGCAGTTGACTTGGGGCTGTATCCACGGGCAAGTGTACACGTGCCGTCCCAGCCCACATACAGAATCTCAAAATCATACCACACCTATCATACTGGGTGGTTACCGACAGATGCGATGTATTGATAGAACTGCGTGCTTAATACACGCAACAGGGTCACAGCAACTTGCAATAACTGACAATATTGTGTCCACAGGGTGAATGCACCAAGGCAGAGCCTGGGCACCAGCCAGCTCTGGAGAGGGCTGTTCACACCACCACGGCAGGGCACCGCCTGGAGTTGTGCAAGGCAGTGCCCCTGTCTGCCTAATCACCACTATTCACGATTTAACCATTTGTTTTGTTCTTCTGCAATCTTAACTTCTGATTTCACAATATGGTCTGTGAACTTTTTTTTTTTTAAAGTACACAATGCTTTAAAGGAAGAAAGCAACTCTGCACTGGGGAAGAAAACAGAATGAAGCAGAACCACCTGCCATTCGGGAATGGCCTTCTTCTTCTGGTCTCTACCCACACTGCGCTGGGGCAGGCTGCACTGGGATGGATGGTGGGACTAAGCTTCCCTTTTTACACTAAGTATAAAGAGCGCGACCATACAACATTTTGTCCACTGGGGGACTTGTGACAGTGCAATAAGGAACCATTAATAAACCAATCAGGACAGTAAGCACCCATCTAGACTGTCCTTGGCAAACCCAGATGTATACTTGTCCTACAGCTATATCTGCGATCTTTCTACCAAAATATGTAGTAGAAGTTAAGGACTCACTCAACTCTTCCGCTGACGTCATCCTGGCCTCCAAGGGAAGAATGGGCTTATGCGACCGACCCATCATTCAAGACTGGTCCCGGGAATACGCATCAGGGTGTCAGTCAATCTTACGTGCGACCCAGTTAACGAAAGGACATTTCCTAACCTGCTTTTAGTTCAAGATGACTCACAATGGACTGAGGGTGGTAAGAAGCTTTAAAGCTTGACCAGCAGGGAACAGGGAAATGATGCTGAGATACTGATGTGCAGGAAAGAGCATCATATCCAACTGAGAACAATGAAATATCCAGCCTGCCTTTGTCTCCGAGCTTAGCTGTTGAAACTTTATGCAGGTACCTAGGTCAGAGGGCTGGTCTAATATGGTTTGTAATGTCCCATCCAAGGATAAACTTTTTCTACCAGGAAAATCTAGAGATAAGTAGGACCAAACTAAGCAAAGGCCTGCTGGGGGAGGCACGGCCTCTAAATTCAAGGCCCTTCTCTGGTTTAGCAACGGCCTACAGTCTCCCGCGCCACTGCTTCAATGCGTATGGAGGACGGGGGATCTGCCATGTGTTTTTCTTTTAAACGTTCATCCAATCTCATTCCTAGTAGTGTGGGCAAGTCTTTAGTTTCAAGTTCATTATCTTAATTCCAGTAATAGCTTCCATTTGGCTTTATCAGAAACACCCCAATACCTGCCAGTAGTGACAGGTGTCCGTTCCATTCCATGCCTTGACGTCAACATGAAAATTCCTTAGAATTTTCTGTATTTCCTGCATGTGGTCTTTGCTGGGCTTGGGCTTCTTCTACCCTTCCTCTCAGTCCTAACTTAACTCTCAGTCAGTACACTGGGCATGATTTGGGCTTGGTGGTGGGTAGAATCCTGTCATGGACCCCTTATGACCATCTACGTCTTTTCTGCTGACTCTTGCATTTCCATAAAACTCTACAGAGGTAGACAGCACTTGGGGATATAGCCCTGCAAGAGATTAAAGATTAGAAATGCGTAGAAGTTCTTTCAGAAAGGAATTTGTACTAATCTGTTTTTCATTGTCTCTAAACTGGCACCCCACCGCCTACCTACGTATCGCTTCCTGAATGAAGACTCTCCTAAGCTCGGAAGGCATCAAGCTTGTTCTGACCCCAGGAGTCTTAAGGAGGTGCCATTTGTTGCCTTGGGAGATGGTGGCCTCTTACTGACCAAGATGTGAAAAGAACAGGTTGGGTTAGGACTTACAGCAAAACCAGGTACCAGAGCAACGCCTCTCCAACCTCAGCGTGCAGCAGTCACGAGGAGCCGGTTAAAAATGCAGCTGCCTACGCTGAGGGGCTGAGTCAGCCAAATCTGCGCAAGGCCTAGACATCTGCATCTTAACAAGCACCGCCCCCATCCACCCCCAATCTTCTAACGCAGGCAGTCTTCCACCTTCAGCTCTGAGGAACACGTAAAGCGGTGACAAGGCATTCATCTGCGGAGGAGAAAATCACCCACGTTGCACCGACACCCTGGGCACGCTGCCCCGCCTCCATTCACCTTTGGACGGTGACTCCTGGGCAGTGACGGGCAGGGTACACGTCTGGCCGCGCGTGGGCACCCAGCCGACAGCCACCCCAACTCAAAGTTTTCTGCTTGGAGTCCACACGCCGTCTATTCTAAGACCTACTAAACAGAAGCAACATTTCTGAACTCACCGCAGGTTTTTAAGGTATGCAATTCTTTTATTTCCTCGGCCTGACAGCAGAAACTTCATGATACAAGAGCCTGCAGCTGACAGAACTGACACACGGATTTCCACCACGGGAAGGACCCTTTTCATTAGCGGAGATGAACTGAAGTGTCATGTCTGAGATGAACTGAAATGTCCCATCTGAGTGCAATTCCCGCTTCCCACTCCCACCCACATCATAACCCCTAAAGTGAAAACGATCAGAATCAGATAGAATCCCCAGGAACTACTAAAAGTCACCCTCTCAAATGTTTCTATCTAGCAGCTGCGGTAAGTGAAAACCCAAGGAGGGAAGCAGCTGGCCCTCACTGGGCATTTCCGTGCGTGTGAGAGTGAAGGGCAGCAGCCCGGGAGCAAGAATTCTGCATGAGCGGGGGCTGTGGACAATCCATCTTACCTCACACCCGCCCCTTCCATACGTAACTCATCTTTGTCCCCATTCATGGAGTGAAGTTTGGGAAAGGCCAGGCGAGTGGTTTTAGCCTATCACTGGAAATGGCTGAGGCTCATTCAAGTCCAAGGTAGGTGTGGGGAAAAGGGGCACCCGAAAGCGAGGCAGGTTAAACAGAGATGCTCAATACTTTGTCAGTTCCAGTTTAATGCTATCAAGACTCTCTTGGCAATCCTGACATCCCTCACGCCTGGCCTCTATTTTCCAGCAGAAGGAGAGCTCCATCTAAGTGTCTGGGTCTGACGTCTACTGCCACCACTGGGGTGGGTACTGTGATGCTTGTGAGATGACAATGGGATGCGGGAGGAGATGTGGAGATAGGAGAGGTCAGGGGTCACAATGCTTCAATTACAGTGGGTCTCTTTTGGTCCCCAGGAATGGTCCACTACCAGTGATCCTAGAACATCCCCATCCCCTTTCCCTACATGTCTTGTGCAAATGTCAAATAGAGAATCTCTGCCCAAAGAGAAGGAGAGCGGAAAGTTACTGGTGGTCCACGATCTCTGGCCCCAACTTGCCCACCCCCCGATTCTTCTATGGAAATCCCACGAGAGTTAATTCGCAGCAGTGTTGTGAGACTAGAGCATCCTCATTTTTCTATGAAGCCAAAAAACAGCTCTGTCCTGACATGCTTTCTCCCTGGGCCGAGAAAGCAGCAAAAAATATCAATTGAGCATGTGAAAATATGGTGATGGTGTGTACAGTGTAGTGTTTCCAGATGTCTTCACCTTCTGTCTCCTCCACGGGGGGAGCCCTCCCCCCCCCTCTCCCCAAGCCCCACACACGCCCCTCCCCCTGCCCCGAGTCCGGGTGCTCCCATCGGCCGGCTTCCGCCACTCACTTCCCGTAGACACTCTCGTCACTGTAGGCCACGTACAGAAAATAGTCTTCCTCGTGGTTGTCCTAGGGGAAGAGGTAAGACGACGGTTTAGAAAACATAATCACATTCATTATCCCTAGGATTCAGAGCCTCACATAACTCTGTAAGGTAGGCAGAGGAGGTATCATTAGTCCCCATTGAAGAGAGGATCGAAGAAGCAGCAGAAGTGGCTGGGATTCAACTTTGAACTCTGAGTTCACAAAAACCTTCGTGGAGAACACCATACACACCAGGGATACAAACATGACCCCGAAAAGGCTCACTCTGGCAAGGGGAACATAGATCCAATGTAACTATATATACTGGAATAAAAGCTAATAGAGAATGTATATGCTGTGGAATAAAACTGAGAGGTTATTAGAAAAGTTTGTGCAAGTCACTAATGGGACACAAAAAGAAGGCGGTATTGTGCGAAACCCTTTAAGGAATAATAATGCAGTAACAATCTTAGGTGATATAGCACGATAAAGTCCTTTATTATAGTTTTCTCATCAGATTCTGACAGTTTACCAATTAAACCAAATAAAAACACTCAAGTTATTCCCTCCAACTGAGTTTATCTGTGAAGACAAATGAATCCACTTAAAGACTGCCTTAATTTTAAATTTCATTTTATCTGGAATTTTTGCAGTCAGAAACCACTTCCTCCTGTTTCAATAAAGACGATCCAATGTTAAAACACTATAGCAGGGCAAAACTAAAAAGAGAATTCAGAGGGACTGAATCTAGTGGGCTGCTCACTCCGTAAGGGACAACTGGCATCTGATCTCCCAGAGCCTGACACGGCCTCGTGAAAGGAACCTGATGAACAACGCCTCCTGCCCCACTTCCCAGGTATGTTGGTAACACACCTGGGATGTTGATAACACACCTGGGACAAAAGCTAGAGAAGGCCAGACTGCACAGTATTGTCACCAGGACCATTACCTCATACAGCTGGCCCATGGTCGCGCTAGTGGGAGGGATGGTGTTGTTGACAAAGAAGAATAAGGCGTCTTCGGGTCTCAGGTGGATCCTCTTCCGGATTAAGAAGTAGAACTGGCCAACTAGATGAAGGAAGGTTTTAGAAAAGGAAGGAAAGGAGGAAGAAAATGAGAGGTTAGCAGAACGGTAAGATCCAGAAAAAAAATCCTACTGCACCTGTTTCCAAAAGTACCAGACTTACGCATCACCTGAGCAGAGCCCAATACCGTGCTACAGCGTTAGGAATAAAAAGTGACTCTCAAAGAAGCCTGCATATTTCTTGACATACCATCGAGGAGTTTAATTCCTCAATCCTTCCCCACTTTACTCTACTTCAGACCTAATGTTAGCATATCCACTCAAGGCCTGAGGACACCTGTGAGGGAATACAATGTGTCTCCAGACTGAAACACTCCCATCATTGTCTAAATCTGACTTGAAACACACTTCCAGGGAATTCCCCGGCAGTCCAGTGGTTAGGACTCTGGCCCTTTCACTGCCAGGGCCCGGGTTTGATCCCTCGTCGGGGAAATAAGATCCTGCAAGCCACGTGGTGCAGCCAAAAGAAGAAGAAAAAAAGAAAGAAACACACTTCCCACTCCCACCTAAGAGAAACTTGTGACGGGAAGCGGTCTGATAGACTGCAGTAATCTCACAACTAGTCATCCCAGTGTTGGGGCAATGAGTGGGGCTCGATGCGTTACCCTTCACTGCGCACACTGAAAGATTTCTAGAAGGCTGATATGCAAATCTAATAACTCTGGAGCAAACACATCTACAAAATCTTTCCAAGTGTCTCCTGGATGCACTGGTTACTCCATTAAGAATCAACGTGAAGAATGAATGCCTCCTATCCAAACAGTATCTACAAGAGGTATTAACAAAAACCTGTAGCTTGAGACAAGGTATTCAGCTGAGAATCTCTAAAATGTGATTCTCCCAATAAACTAGTCTGGTTTTCCTTTTGGAGTAAATTGGTATCACAATAACAAAGCTGAATTTTAAGCGGTTTAAATAATGGACGTCGGATCTTTTCTTTCAAGCTTTCGTACTTTGCTGCATCTAAATCAAAGCACTATCATGGGAAATGCTTAAGGAAATTGGTGATGGGAAAGAACTATGACATCACCGTTTTTGAATCACCTAACTCTCAGGAGAATCCCACTCACTCTCTTCAATTCTACTTCCTCTCAATCCCACAGTCGCACGCACACAGGAAGGACTGGGAATGCTTTCCCATGGGAGGATGTTGTCAGGGGAGGGAAGGAGCATTACCAGTGAGGTCAGAGGGCACTAGGTACTTCCTCTTGTCCAGATCAGGCACCCTGGCCTTGGGAGCCTTCTCCACGATCACCTGGGAGGAGAAGTAGAGAGTGGGGATAAAAACTGCAGAATCCAACCTAGTATTTTCCCCTCTACATCCTACAGTTGCCCTATCTGAAGTGAGTTTGTCTAGGGCCGATACAGCTTTTCCATTTCTTATTCCCCCTTCCCCCTTACAAAATGTATGGGGAAATGGACTTTCGTAATAAGGTTATGGTTTTATTACTGCAATAACAAGAGGATGAGGAGGGCATGTTATGAAAAGTAAAGATTTTAAAACCTTGATTTTAATTACGAATTACCTGTAAGGTATACTATAGAATATATACTTTCTGGTATTTAGTTAAAGCACCAAGAAGATTGTCTGAATTTTCTCAGATGGTCCTGAGTACCTATTAGTTTTATTCTTTCATATAAATGCTATTTATTAAAGGTACAGATAATGTGGTTCAAATTTTATACTTTGTCAAAATTTCTGAGAACTGAAAAAAATATATTCAAGACACTATTAGCTGTAAGTATTAAAACAGTTCTTATATTCTTTAAGATGAGGTCAGTACAATAACTAACCCATTAGTCAATACTGATTATCTGTTAGGATTTTAAGAGATTTTTCAATGTCTGCATTAAATATTTCTATAATATTTCAAGTTTTAGAAAGATCATATATGGCTGTAACGAAAAGAAAAAAAGATATGTAAAATCTAAAGACTCTTTATACATGAAGATTTATAAAATAGAAAATATCTTATAAATAAATTTTTAGTATTAATTTAAATATACTTAAATGTAAATATTATATAAATACATTTACTATTTATATGTTTTATATAATAATTTCATTTAAAAATATTTAAAATCTATTGTAAAACCATCAGCTTTAGATTTTTAGTTTAGAAAATATAATCACTGTAGGCAGAAGATATGGGAAGTACAGAAAATTTAAAGAAATAGAAATATACACTGGACAAGTATCCCTAGTAGCTTGTGACCTTCAACAGGTCACTTAACCTCTCTGAGCTTCAGCATTCCAACAAATAAATGGAAGACGATAACTTTCAAACACATCTTTTACAGAGGCATGGAACTGATACAATGAACTTGAATAATCCATAACATTTTAAGTGAAAAGGCTTTGTAAATTATAAAGATCTAAACATAAGGATTGATTTGGAGAAATCTGAAGCTTTTAAATTTAAGGGGAGAGAATAACAAGTGAAAAACCTACTTATTTTTGCACAGAAAAAGAATCCTGCACCTGGAAGACCAGAAGGACGTGATCACACTTAACAATAAAAATAAATCCAGTTGCAAAAATTAATGAGTCACAGGTACAAAATGTCTAGTGTGAGGAATATAATAATAACTAAGTAATATGGTGACACACCATAACTAACTAGACTTATCACGGTGATCATTTTGAAATGTATAGAAAAAAATCACTACGTTGTGTAACAGGAATTAACACAGTGTTGTAGGTCAATTACACTTTGAGAGTAAATCCTAAGAGTTCTCATCACAAAAAACAAAATTTTTTTCTACTTCTTTAATTTTTTATCTGTGTATGAGATTATGGATATTCACTCAACTTACTGTGATCATCACTCCATGAGGCATGTAAGTCAAATCATTATGCTGTACACTTTAAACTTATACAGTGCTATATGTCAATTATATCTCCATAAAACCGGAAGAAAAAATAAATAAATAAAAATCAAAACTGCAGCACTGATATGTGAGTCAGAAATTAAAAGAAAAAGCAGGAAGAGCACAGGAAGAGACCAGTGATGGCGCAACAATGAGGATGGACAGGAGGCCGCAGGCACATAAAATCAAAGGGAAGGAGGCTGCCTTGTGTCACGCGGGAGCTCTGAGACGACGTGGCAGCTCCAGCCTGGATTAATAAGACATGGAAACCACGTGAAGGGAGCAGAAAAAGAGAGCGACAAAGCCAAGTGCAACTGTGACATCGGGAGGAGAGGGTTGGATGTGGAGGAAAAGGAGGGGAGAAGGAATCATTAAAGGCCTTCGCTTACCAGAAAATATTCAAGTTCCCAGGAACCCTTCAGTTACAGTGGGCCCTGGGCCTAGATGCTTTGCCTGTTTGGGTCTCAGTTTTCCTCCTCTGTGAAATGTGTCTAATACTCCATAGGGCTGCTCATGAATTTCAAAAAATAGGCAATCTCTTCCTAACAGTTTCCTGCTATGTTGCAGGTTTTCAATACACTGTAGCCAGAAAGGTAACTTCAAAATCTCATGAAACTCTGTCTCAAGGCCCCAAGCATGCCTATTCTTTTGGGTGGCAGCTACAGATGTGCTCAGGCTACACTCAAGTCACGTAAGCCGTCAGGATACGTGACTGCTTTAATGACACCAATGGTCTAGGGGGAAAGGGCTTTAGAAATCATTTAGTCTAACCCTCTTCTCCGTAAACACAACACTTGAGCACAGCAAGATTCAGGGTTCTGCCCAGAACTTGCACCAAATCTCAGGATTCAGAGGGTAGAGATCCTTTTGCATCACAACTAGAAAGAAGGCCACAGGCTGAGCACCTAAGGAGCAGCTAGGAGGCTGACCGCTGGTTAAAACCTAACTGGAGGAATCCTGAGATCTAAGTGAGAGTCACAATGGCTTACAAACCATCACAGAAGTAAAACATTTAACACCAAACAATGAGCAGAACGAAAACAGGGGGGGATTAGCTGAAATATTCTGGGTGAATGCATGTAAATGATTGAAATGGAAAAGACTGTTTTGAGGAAATGTATGAGAATTTTAACTAGATTTAGGAACAGGTACAATTCTGAGTTTGTGACTTATACGGAGCTTCCTGGAACAGAGCCTCATACTCAGCGTTCTGAATAAACGGTAGTCATCTTGCCGACTGGGATGCCGGGTGGCATCCTACTACCATCTGTGAACTCTCGAAGGCAGCAACAGTTGACTTCTCTATTTCCAGTACCTAACAGTGCGAGGCACACCCTGCACACTTAAATAATTCTGTTGAACAGAACTGCATTAGAGATTGAGAAACAATATGACATGGAGGGCCCAACAGCCAGGGTCGGAATCCCAGCTCTGCCACACAGCAGCCAGGTGAAACCTTTCAGGAAGTTACTTCAGTTCTCTGTGCCTCAGATCCTGCCTCTGTAGAATGGGATTATAACGGTGTGAGGACTAAGTGAATGAAAATAGGGAACTGAGAATGCTCCCAGGTGCATGGTAAGTTATCAATCAAAGTTAGCTGTCACTTTCAAATATTACTATAAGAGAGTAGGAATGGGTATCACCAAGATTTGGGGGAAACTTTTAAAGCAGTCATGCAAGGTCCACAGACCAAACAAGCGATTTGTCACGAATCCGTCAGTGGGTAATAGGGCTAGCTCTCCTTTTTAGCTGAAAACCCTTTTGTATGTAATTCCTGGGGAATGGAACAGCCCTAATATCTCCTCTACCCTTATAGAAAAAGGACTGCAAGGGGTTTATACGGCCCAGGTCGCTTTTGGCAGCTATAAGAACATCAAAGTTAGATGAGGTTTGGAAAGGAATTCAAGAGTACCTCTCACCATCAGATAATGGCAATTCCTTCACCTGCAAATTATCTGTAATATTTATCCGAATGCCCCTGCCCGAAGATAAAGGGTCTTCGGGTCCTTAGGGTCTCTAGTCCCCCATCGCCAAAGCTCAGCGACTGTTCCCTCCACCACACTTTAAAGCCTTCCGCCTTCCCATCCGGCTGCGTAGCACACAGTAGAGAAAAACCAGGCAGGAGGCGGGGGAGGGGGAGAGGGGGAAAGCGCCCGGATGCAGCAAGATACCTTACTATTTCTTCCCTCCTCACTGCCTGCACTAGTTTTACATTACATACGCCAGAGTCCAAAAACCCGAGAGAAAAAAGGTCTCAGTCCTTCCTTATTGTGTCCAGGTACAATGTGTTCAGAATAAATACCGGAGGAAGGCTGGCTACAGCCCCACACGCCCCGGAGCCAAGAATGATGAGGCAACCTGGCTGCTGCGCGGAGAACGTGACCTTGTTTTCTGGGCCAGGCCTGTCTTGGGGCGCCCCCCATCCCCCCACGCCCGCTCCCTAACCCTCAGAGACAAAAATAAAGGATCCACTGGCTTCCGAACATTTCCCTCCCAAACCCAAGGCTATAAGGGCCAAAGTCAACTTGATTAGCGGAGACCCACCTAAGGAGAAAACTGATGGGAGCAAATCCACCGCATCTGTTATTCCCAGAACAATTCCCATGCAGTCTTAAGGGCAGCAAATGGGTAGTCCCAACCTAATCATTCTCGCGCAAAAAGGCCCACATTTGGAGTACATCCCAGCTCACACATCCTCTGAATACTGCTGAGTCACTCAAACGTAGGCTCCGCTCTAAAACTGCGGTCAGCGCCAAAGATGGGGACGGGCCCTGGGGATACGGGTTTTAAAGGGTCCACAGTGCGAACGTTCCTTCCACTGGCTCTCTCCGTAGTGAAGGGCGTCCAGGTTAAGTACTTTTAGGGACCACCTTTCTGTGCCTCTGGCAGCCATCACGACTCCGCCGCCCCCCACCTCATTCCCTCCTCCCCCTACCCCTCCACACTCACAGGGACCCGGTCCGGATATTTCTTCCGGATCTTTTCTCCTTCCTTTTTCCGATACTCAAAGGGATGGTCCTCCTTATACTGGAACTTCATGATGGACCGCAGGGTTTCTAAGATCCCCGGACGGGGCCTGTCTCCCTCGCGGACGAAGGCGTCTCTCCCGTCTTGATTCCCTCGGAACAAATTGCAATGCGTCTCAGACCCGCTTCAGAAAGGCCAGTCCCCGTCGCACTGCGGCTCCGCAGAGCTTTCAGATGGGGTCTCGGGGGCCCCCGGTCCAGAGGCACGGGAGGGCCAGGCAAAGAATTCCCGGAGGCTTTTCCCGAGACTCTGGAGCACAAAAACAACACGGCGGCGCGTTGGTCCTGTGACGTCACGACGCCCCGCCCCCGGCCCGCCCCCCGCGACCTGTGGTCCGCGGGATGGGGGTGGGCAGGAGCTCTGTCCATTTCGGTGTTTTCTCCTTCCATCTAAACTTTCCCTGCATAGAGTTCACTGGGACCACGAGCAATTTTCACCTCTTATTTTATGGTGACTGTGACATTAAAGGTGTTTTTCAAACAAAAAAAATGTTCTAATAATGTCTTCTTCCCTCTTCTTCGCAGTTTCTTGGTTGGGCCCCAAAACAAATACAGATGGCGAAAATCCAGCTTTTTTCAGCCTGTTGGGATCTGGAGTCTGGGAACAGATGGGATGGGGGTCCTGGCATTCCTTTGGCCCGTGCAGAGGTGCCCCGTGCTTGCCTTTCGCCCTTCGCTCGTTGGATTGCACTCGCCCGGCGCCTTCGGTGCTAGGCTGGCTGCCTCCGACCGTGACCCCTCCTTCACCACGTTGGCGTCATGTTGTTTAGGTCCTGGCCGCAGGCTGCTCCTAGAGCAGCAGCACAAACAGAGCATGACTAAGGGGTTTGAAGACACGTATAAGGTGAAGGGCAAGAGGTGTAATCAAGGTCCAGAGAAGTGATGTCAGTCCCGACTACTAAGGGCTTCACACACATTCAGATATAGAAATGATTTACTTTCTCTTCTCTTAACCCAGAAGTCGGATCTGTCTTCGGAAAAGAAAATATCAAGAGATTCAGGTGATTAACTCAGTAGTCCTCAAACATTTTTTTTCCCCCTAAGGCAAAAATTCACCGGAGAAGAGTACTCCTCTCCTAACCTGAATACAAAGTGCCACCGGAAGGGCTGGTGACGGACTGGAGGGGGGACCTGGTGCCAGTGTCGCCTCCCTCCGGCCCTCCCCTTTCCCTGCTAAGAATCCGAGGACAAAAGGCCTTTCCAACCACTACTAACGACAGTGATTCCTGGGACCTGTAGGGGAGGAGCAGCAGAAATTGTAAGATAAAAAAGAGTGAAGAAAAGATGAAGAATGAGGGGCTGCTTTGCCCTAAACAAGGCCCGGAAGTTCTGAAAAATGTATCAGACAGCAGCGGCCCCAGTCACCTGTCTACGTTCAGCAAGGTCTCCTTATCTCTGATTTGAAAAACAAACCCACAAAAGAAAAGAAACTAAGTTTCATTATTGAAACAAGGAAAATGAATTTTATAGCCTTTGATGCTCATTATTTTTCTCTATGGCATTTTTCAATCCTTCTCATGTATGAAAATCCAGGAATTCTTTTATCACATTATATGTTTATAATGTTTAGTCCTTATTCTCAAACTGAACATTTTAGCGCATTTGAGCTTTGACCCAAATATAGCTAAATCTCTCAAAGGAGTACTTTAAAACCAATTGAGAAAAGTAATTACGATGGAGATGAATATTTTTTAAGAGTGTTGTTTTCCCATCAAATCTACTGGAAACAATCATAGCTAGTTTAAAGCTGATTTTAACTTTTATTTTAAAAATGCCTAACCACAGTGGCAATTTATATATGAAAACTAATTTGGAGATGAAATATCAGTTACTCTTTCTGCCTTAAGGCTTCTCTAAATGCTAATACTTTATCTTAGACTACCCAATCCTTCAACTCCCACAACTTGCTCTCTACCTTTATTTGTAGCAGAACACTTAAAATATTATATAGGAGGTAATTTTATAAATTAAAACATTCATTCAGATAAAAATATTTCCAAATCCCCCTTTTAACCAAAGGCGATATTGAAAATTTCACATTTCAGGAACTTTCATTCATTGCTGATGAGAATGAAAAATGTTACAGCCACTTTGGAAGATGGTTGGTCGTTTCGTAGAAAACTAAACATACGCTTACAATAAGATATAGCAATCAACCTCTTAGTGTAGGGAGAGCAGAATTTGCCACCCTAAAAATATCTCTGGTATATTAATTATTTTAAGCTGGTTGTTTTCTAAGAAACAGCACACATGGGGAAAACCGAAAACCAAGGAGTTACCCTTTTGTAAGTGACATTTGTGTTTGTAAGGAAAATCTCCTTTATAAGGGTATCTCCCTTGTTGCACCTGGAAGAGGACTGTGGCCAAATCTCTAGAAACTCTTATCAACAGAGAAGTCAAGGACTTAAATCTGCAAAATAATACCCTTGTTTACTGTGTTTTTCCTGGTAACTTCCCATAACTGACTCTCCCCACCTTCAAACATCCATCCTCTTTTGTCCTTAGTTGAGGAAGGTATTTAAGGTAAGGGCTTTGAACATTTTGGTGAGTTAGTTACTCTGTTCTCCTGGGTCTCTCCTGTGTATATGTGTTATTAAACTTTCATTTGGTTTTCTCCCGTTAATGTGTCTCATGTCGATTTAATTCTTAGACCAGCCAGAAGAACCAAGAAGGGCAGAGGGAAATTTCTTCCTCCCCAACATTAGCATTTACCCAAAGAAGTAGAAAACTTCTGTCTACATAAAAACCTGCACACAGGTGTTTATAGCAGCTTTATTCATAATTGCCAAAACTTGGAAGCAATCAAGATGTCCAGAACCTCCTTGAAAAACTAAATCGAGAACTACTGTATGATCCAGCAATCCCACTCTTGGGCATATATCTGGAAAAAAACATAATTTGAAAAGATACATGTACCCCAATGTTCACTGCAACACTTTTTACAAGAGCTAAGACATGGAAGCCACCTAAATGTGGTACATATACACAATGGAATATTACATAGCCATAAAAAAGAATGAAATAATGTCATTTGCAGCAATGGATGGACCTAGAGATTGTCATACTGAGTGAAGTAAGTCAGACAGAGAAAGACAAATATCATATGATATCGCTTATTGGAATCTAAAAAAAATGGTATGAATGAACTTTTTTACAAAATGGAAATAGAGTCACAGATGTAGAAAACAAACTTATGGTTACCAGGGAGTATGGGGGTGGGGGGATAAATTGGGAGATTGGGATTGACATATACCCACTACTTTATGTAAAATAGATAACTAATAAGGACTTACTGTATAGCACAGGGTACTTTACTCAGTACTCTGTAATGACCTATATGGGAAAAGAATTTTAAAAAGAGTGGATATATGTACATGTATAACTGATTCGCTTTGCTGTATACCTGAAACTAACACGTTATAAATCAACTATCCTGCAATATAAATTATTTTTTAAAAAAACAAAAGAAAAGAAAAAGATGTCCTGAACCCAATAGGAATTACCCTTGGTTGGAAGGGTAATTCCAACCCAGATGGAAGGAATGTTAAAGAATTTATGGACATGTTTTAAAATCACCATTATTACTCAAATCCATTCTTAGTCTTTAATTTTTATCTTTATCGTTTCTAGGAGATAGAGAAAGAAAAAGCTCACTGATACCAGGATAACTATAATAAAACCATATTTCATTGTATCATTTCTCTTCTTAATATCTTTCAGTGGTCAGAGATTCTCCGTAGTCTTTGGAAAAAGTTCAAATTCCTTAGTAGAGAAGTGGAGTACTTAGGATCCGGCTGACGTTTTTCTCTCGACCCTCATCTATTGCCATTTCCTATTTTGCTCTCTCTGTTCCAGGCATACTAAGTCTCTTAAATTACCTCTTTCTCTAATATTGCCCTTGTTTCTGGCCATTGGATATTCTCAAAGCCTCTTCCTGTGAAAACATTTTCTCCTTTTTTTTTTTTCTGTCTGATTCCTATAAATGATTCAGGATTTAGTACAGGCATCGCTTTCTCCAGGAAACCTTTTTGATTTCATTTGCCTGGATCCTTTCGTATCCTTTCAACCGGCTTCCAAAGCATTGTGTGCTTGTCATTGTCACAACGCATTTTGTAATGATGTATTATACATTAGATAATATTATGCCTATTACTTCTCATTGGGGTTTTTTTGGGGGGGTTGGGCGGGGGATATGCATGGTTTTAGAGGGAATTTCTCGTCCCACTAATACCACATAATTCTTCTAGTAGAATCCACCAATCATAGACCCTCACTGCCTTGACCATTTATAAGGCCAAGTAACTTTACACAAGACTAATCAGAATCTATCCTTAGAACTTCTCATTTATGAACTAAGAGAAGTGAGCCTCTGCTTTGGAGATGAACTTTGATGATGTAAGATCACAGGTTTACAGGAGCCATTGTTTTAGTCTCCTGCAGTCCAAATGTACCAGTTCAACATAAAAGAATATCTGGGAGGGGTAAATTTCCCCCTCTACCCTTCATGAGTTCTTGCGGCTGGACTAATAAAAAATTGACACAAGGTTGAAGAACAGGAGAAAAAGAAACAAATTTTAATTAGTGCACACGAAAATCTCAGAAATGAGATCCGAGAAATGGGCAAAGCAGTCATCTTTTATACTTTTTAGACAAGGAAACAGCACATTTGTGAGAAACTGACAGGGCAAAGAAACAGGTTTGGGGTACTCAATTAATGAAGAATCTAAACAGAGTTTGGGCTTGCAGTGGTAAATTAAAGAAGTAACAAGCTTTGCTCACACAAGTTTCTTGTCCCTGAATTTCCCATATGTGGCAATAAAAGTGTCCTTCTACCTTAGATGCAGGGAGGGCACCTTTCACATGGGAGATTTATTTCCTGCTTTCAGGTAGACAGAGAGGTGGGTCAGTGTCCCTCTTGCATCAGCTGCTTCTGAAGTAACTTTAATTCAAAATAATCAATATGCCATCGAGGCATATTTTGGGATGGCCTGTTCTGGGTTCCAACAAGAGATAGAGAAGATGATATTCGGAGAGGCAAGATATATAGGTAGGGATAGAGACAGATAAAGAGTTAGAGGCAATTCTAATGGCATTTAAGTCCTTAGTTTCAGGTAGTCTCTCGCAGTTGTTTCTGTACCACTTGATGGCATATTATGTGTATTTATATTCTCAGTACTTTGGATACAAAGTAAAGACTCAAAAAATATGCAGTCTGTGATAGTGAAAAGAGTACAGGGTAGACTTCTGATTTAAGATGGTAGATTGAAAAGGATATATTTATCTTTGCTGTCTCTTGAAATTCCACTAAAACAGGGGTCCCCATACCTCGGGCCACGGACCAGTACCGGTCCACGGCCTGTTAGGAACCAGGGCCACACAGCAGGAGGTGAGCGGCGGGGGAGGGGTGAAGCTTCATGTGCCGCTCCCCACTGCTAGCATTACCACCTGAACCATCCCCCCTCACCCCCCCATGCATGGAAAAATTGTCTTCCACAAAACCAGTCCCTGGAGCCAGAAAGGTTGCGGACCGCTGCTGTAAGCAACCGTGTCATGGGTTGAGATACATCCCCCCAAAAATGTTAAAGTCCTAACCCCAGTATCTGTGAATGTGACTTTGGAAATAGGGTCTTTGCAGATGATCAAGTTAAGATGAGGCCATTAGGGTAGATGTTAATCCAATAGGACTGGTGTCCTCCTATAAAGGAGGAAATTGGGACACAGAGACAGACATGCATAAAGAAAAGAGGATGCGAAGACATTGGAAGAATGCAATCTGCCAGTCAAAGAATGCTGAAGGTTACCAGAAGCTAGGAGAGAGCCAGGAAACAGTCTCCCTCACCACGTTCAAAAGGAACCAACCCTGCTCATACCTTGATTTCAGACTTCTAGCCTCCAGAACTGAGAGAATAAATTTCTGTTGTTTAAACCATCCAATTTGTAGTCCTTATGGCAGCCTGTGATATTGTGATTTATAAAAAGAAATATATATTTGGTCTTCACCCCGTCCCTGGCACAGAGCTCTGAAAACTCTTGGAATTTCCTAAGTGTTGAGAACAATAAACGTGTCTTTTGTTACATTAATGAGTGACCTCTGGAATGCCCCCAGGTAACCTAAGGATAAGGGCTGGTCACCAGAGGAACCAACCATGTGATTGGAGAGTTGGAACATTCAGTCCCACCCCACCCCCACCTCCAGGGAGGAGAAAAGGGCTGGAAATTGAGTTCAATCACCAATAGTCAATGACATAATCCAGCTTGCCAAAGTGATGGAGCCTCCATAAATATCCAAAAAGGCAGGGTTCTGAGACCTTCAAGTGGATGAATTCATGGAGGTGGCAGATGAGTGGCTCACTGGAGAAGGGCACAGAAGCTCATGCCCCTTCCCACATACCCTGCCCTATGCACCTCATCCATAAGTAAACTGTTTTGTCTACTTATGGAAGAGTCCTGTGAGTCGCTGGAGAAAATTAATCAAACGAGAAGAGGAGGTCGTTGGAACCTCTGAACTATAGTCTATCAGTCAGAATCCCACGTGACAACCTGGACTTGTGATTGGCATCTGAAATGATGTGTGTGTGTTGGTGGGGGAAGGTAGTCCTGTAAGACTGAGTCCTTAACTGTGGGATCTGGGGAGACAGTGTCAGAATTCAGTTGAATTGTAGGACATCCAGCTGGTGTACAAGAATTGCTTGGTGTAGGGAAAAAACCCACACATGGGAACTGGCATCAGAATCCTTCAGCTCTACACATGCAGATGGCCAAAAAGCACATGAAAAGATGCTCAACATCATCTAATTGTTAGAGAAATGCAAATCAAAACTACAGTGAAGTATCACCTTATACCAGTCAGAATGGCCATCATCAAAAAGTCTACAAACAATAAATGCTGGAGAGGGTGTGGAGAAAGGGGAACCTTCCTACACTGTTGGTGGGAATGTAAGTTAGTAGAGCCTCTATGGAGAACAGTATGGAGGTTCCTTAAAAAACTAAAAGTAGAACTACCGTATGACACAGCAATCCCACTCCTGGGTATATACCCGGAGAAAACCATAATTCAAAAAGACACATGCACCCCAATGTTCACTGCAGCACTATTTACGATAGCCAGGACGTGGAAGCAACCTAAATGTCTGTCAACAGAGGAACAGATAAAGAAAATGTGGTACATATATATATACAATGGAATATTACTCAGCCATTAAAAAAGAACAAAATAATGCCATTTGCAGCAACATGGATGGACCTAGAGATTGTCATACTGAGTGAAGTAAGTCAGACACAAAGACAAATATCATGATGTCGCTTATATGTGGAATCTAAAAAAAAAAAGGGTACAAATGAACTTATTTACAAAACAGAAGTAGAGTCATGGATGTAGAAAACAAACTTATGGTTACCAGAGGATGGGGGGGAGGGATAAATTGGGAGATTGGGATTGACACATACACACTACTATATATTAAATAGATAAATAATAATAACCTGCTGTATAGCACAGAGAACTCTACTCAATACTCTGTAATGGCCTACATGGGAAAAGAATCTTAAAAAAAATAAAGAGTGGATATATGTATATGTATAACTGATTCACTTTGCTGTACACCTGAAACTAACACATCACTGTAAATCAACTATAGTCCAACAAAAATTAAGAAAAAGAATCCTTCAGCTCTAGAGAAGAAGCACAGACTCTAAAGGAGAAAAAGGGAATCAAAAACTCACAAAGTCAAAAAGAAGAAAATAGAAAACAATATTGGTGTCTAAAAAGAAGACTGACAAGTAATAAACGACAGAGGAGATGTGAAAAAGGCAGTCCAAACCTGGTGCTAGGGAAAATCTAAAGTAGTCCATTATTCTTTACAGAACTTAAAAAGGCTCAGCCACCTTTACCCCCAGATTATCTCCCCAGCCCTGTAGATACTGGAGATTTATTTTTGCATGATTAACAAGGTCTATGGACTGGGAAAGCTAGGGGGGAAAGTGGGCTTAGTAGAAGATGGCAAATGAAAACAGAAAGGTTAGGTGAGAACTTACATACTGACCCTTGAATCCTCAACCTTCTTCCTCCTTCTGTTCCCAGAATTCTAGCAGCCCAGCTGGGTTTTTGCACACATACAGAAATTTCAAATGAGCTTTATAGTGCCTTGTTCTTAAATATGATCAGACAGCAAGGACTCAAGGCTTTCAAAAAAAGATCTAATATGAAGTAAACAATTAGTGAAAAATAACTTGGAGAAAATAAGAAAGACTATTCAGGGAGATAAAAATACCAAAAAAATTATCATTAATATCTTCAGAGAAACAAAAGAAGATATTGTATCCATGAAACAAAAATAGCTATAACCAAAGAGTATTCATATTAAAAAATCTTAAAAATTAAAAGTAAGAGAAGGAAAACATTCAATAGAAGTATTAGAAGAAAGTTAATGAAATTTCCTAGAAAGTAAAGCCATAAAACAGAAAGATGGAAAAGGAGGCCAGGGGAATTAGAAGTCCAACGTTCAAATACTAGGAATCTCGAGAGGGAGATTTCAGAAAATGAGGGAGGGAGGTCAGATTTTATTTAAAGCTAGTTATGCCTACACAATCCTGAGGGGATTTATTTTCTTCCTAGAATTTTATGCAAAGCTAAGCTATTACTTAAGTATGAGGGGAGCACGAGACATTTCATAGACATTGAAGCTCTTCAAAAATTCACTTCTTATGTACATTTTTCCAGGAGCAGCCCCCAAATGAGGAAGTAAACCAAGAAAGGAAAAGACATGGGACATAGAAGACAGGATTTAACACAAGAGAGATGAAGATAATCTTCAAGATAGTAAAAGTAATTGATAGTTATTAATGTATACACGCTTTATATGGAGTATGAATATATGTATTAACCTCCATCATCCTCACACAATAATGTAATGTATGTGTACTCATTTGAAGATCATTTTACAGCTGAAGAAATGGAAGCGGAAAACAGTTAAGTCACTACACAAAGATTGGACCAAGAGGAAGGGAAAGCGCCATAATTTTAACCCAGAAAGACTGGTTTCAGGAACTTAATCCTTAATAGTCATTTTTCCTGCTTCCCATTATACTCATCTAATCAAAATGATGACATAACTATATTTAGAAAATAGGGGGGCACAAGAAATGTTCAGATGTGTTGTGGTCGCAACGGTAGGGATGGTGGTGAAAAAGGGCCGTATTTTCATCTTCCATAATGGCAAGTCAATAGATTATGGTCCAAACTGAAAATAAAAATCGAGAATAGACACATATGACAAGGACCTACTATATAGCACAGAGAACTGTATTCAAGATCTTGTAATAACGTATAATGGAATAGAATGTGAAAAAAAGATATATATATACACATATATATACACACACATATATATATATAACTGAATCACTTTGCTGTACACCTGAAACTAACACAACATTGTACATCGATTATACTTCAAAAAAAAAGAGGAAAGGAATAGAAACATATGCATAGTATTTGAAGAAATGTAGATTTTAAAGAGTCAGCTAAAAAGTAGGGATTACATGTGCATGTATGCGTGTGGTGGGAAGGCACTCCTTTTCTTCACTAGCCTTGTAGAGCTATTTGACTTTGTAATCTGTATGAAGGTATGCATTTGATTAAAAGGAATAAAAATTAAATGAAAAAAATCAGAGCAAAAGGCTTTTCAGTTTGGTGTTTGAAGTCTGAGGAAGTTGAGTGTAAAGCCAGCTCAGGCACTCAGCTCTCCACCAGTTACATCACTTGTCTGCAACTCAGCCTCCAAAGCTGACTAAGGGAGCACTTAGTTTGGGGAATGAGATAAGGCACTGAAGGCATTCAAATGGTTATGATTACTTACCAATTGTTTGACTCCTGGTGAACTTTTGTCCCCTTTGAATTGGACGTACATTTATCTACTTTGATATTTCCTAAGTTTGGATTTACACTCTTTGGGGAGAGGGAGAAGAGGGTACTCAATCCTACCACCCGTAGTAATTAGAATTAACATGGGAAGAAAGAGCAGATGTTAAGTCTAGTGCAAGAGGATTGTACAAGACAGATCCTATGTAGGCAAGTTTGACATACAAAATGGGACCCAAGAAAGTCCAGACACTAAGAACACTGATATCATTTGTGAAACAAGGACAGTAATTACCAAAGGGCCACATCAACACTTGGATGAGTCCTACCAGGAAGCTGAAACACAGTGAAGAGGCTTTACATTTAGTCTGCCTTATTCTATAACGTTGCCTATAACTAAACTCTTATGGAAGAAATTGGAGTGTTGCCTTTGCGGTAGCTGAAGAGCCAGAATGGTGTCCCTGTCCTCTACATCTCACTTCTCTTATTCATCCTCTAGTGACAACTGAAGCATCTTACAAGTTACATGATCTCTTTTCCCTCTTCAGAAACGTTCAATAGCTTTCATACAAGGCAGGATAAAGACCGAACTGCTTAAGCTCATATGGTAAGCAGCTCCTCTGCCTCTTTGCTTTTGTCCATTCCTGTTTACTTTAGACCTTAATCATAAAGATGAGGTCATTAGGCAACATTTAACTTAGCTCCTGAGTTCTGCTTTACTAAACATACACAACACCTTCCTTAACCTGTTGATTCCTTTCCCGGATTAGAAGGAATAAGAATGAAGAATTAAGTAGTTAAAGAATGACTGACCTTCTACCCCTAGCTTTCCCCTAGTAAATTTGCAGATGGACCTCGCAGGGAGAGGCAGAGCACGTGGGCAAGAGAACATCCAATTGCAGGTGGACCACATGAGCAAGACGGTGTTCCAAGATAGATCAGAAGAAGTCAGCAGGTTTGCACACAGTGGAAAGATGACGAAGAATGTGACCTTCTGCCTTAATGATTAACTGAGACTGTTTTCCCTTTAAAAATTGTCATGGCTGAGCAGAATCTTCAGAGTTGGTCTCTGGACATAAGTCCACCATCTCCCCAGATTGCCGGTTTTTCTGAATAAGGTAACCTTTCTTCTCTACTGAAGCTTGCCCCTCAATTCGTTATTGGCTGTTGAGCAGCGAGTGGCCAAACCTGCATTTGGTTACAATATTTAATGCCTTCCATAAACAGATGTCAACCTATCTTTTCAGATCCATTCCTTTTCTATCACTCTTGGAATTTTTAACGTTCTCTATGACTCACGCTCTCATCTTTCTTATCTTTGCTCATAGACAGAAAATGCACTTATAATGTCTGTTTGACATTTAAAGTTCTATGATCCTTCAGGTTTCAACTCAAACACGACCACTTTCATGACACCCTTTCCAAACTCTACAGCTACGAGGAATTCTGAGGTGGGAAACAGTGCAATTCTGGCTTAGCTGAGGTGGAGGTGCCAACAGAAGGACACTGGCCAACACTGTTCAGACACAGCTTGTAAAATATTTTCCACAGTTGAATGCTCAATGTATCTTGGACAATCCATAAATCACAGAATTTTTTTCCCCAGTCAGCCTGTTCAAGGGCAGACTTCCTATCCTGGCTTTTTTATTGCCTTCCAGCCAATCTGCTTAACAAATGGAAAGAAAACAAAACTCACTGTTCCCAGACTTTGCAGTTTTTCTCCCCTGCTTCTTATATTTGTTACATAAATTCCATTTTTGCTTTATGTCCATGCTCTCATATACAAGTACACTCGTAATGTGTTAACCAGACCGTCTAATAAAGGTCTCATCGGCCAGACCCATAAGGCCAACTCAACCAGATTCTATGCTCTAGCTCTTGACCTAGACTTGGATCAGAAACAAGCCACTAAGAGGTATCTTGTACTGTTCTATTTGCCTCCAAAGCTCAGACAAAACCAGTCATCACAGCCCAATCAATCTTCTCTCAGACCCATCTTCCTGCCGAAAGAAGTGCCTTTATTATCCTTGTGTAAACTAATCCAGGCCCATCTTCCAGGTCTCTCACAGATTAGGGACTTCATGCTTTCAGTCTTTTCCTCTTGCTATGTAGATATTAACACTTCCTTTCAGATACTGGACATAGCCCTGATTGTAAGAATTTCAGTTTTGGCAAGTAAAGAAAGATTTTTTTAAACGTGGGGTTTTTTCCCACTAGTGTAATCACCCCCAGAAAACCCAAATTAAGCTGTAGAGAATGAATAGTGCAGCTTCACAGCCAGGCTGCAGGTGGTTTATATCAATCCACATTTGTGTCATTCAGACTGAGAAAGAGGTAGCAGAGATTCTCCACTGCTTAAGATTAGAGGAAAGACCCAGAGAACAATGGTGTAAAGGTTATACTTCCTAACCATTTTGTTATTCGTTTTTGCAATTTGAGCACAGCTCAGAGCTCTGCTGAAAAGACGAAGTGATTATCATTCATTTCTTCACCACCACCTCCCGCCCAGCCTCCCATTCATTTTCAGGCTCTCATCAGTTTTGACTAGGATTTTTAATACATGCTCCTGGCTGGAAGCAAGACCTGCCTTCTTCACACTTCAGCTAAGACCTCAGACATTTTCATCAGTGTCTTTCTAAAACATTGACCACATGGATCTCTCCTGCTAAAAAACTTTCACGGCTGTCTTCAAGCGCAGTGTCTGAATTACTTAGTGCCAGGCTTAACAATGTGGTACCTTTCTCCTTCAGATTATGCTCTCCTTTCTTTTTAGAATACATAATGCATACTAAACTAATGTATACTAAAGGGAAGAAACTAATAGAAAGTGAACAATTAAAAAATAAGCAGGGCTTCCCTGGTGGTGCAGTGGTTGAGAGTCCGCCTGCCGATGCAGGGGACACGGGTTCGTGCCCCGGTCCGGGAAGATCCCACATGCCGCGGAGCGGCTGGGCCCGTGAGCCGTGGCCGCTGAGCCTGTGCGTCCGGAGCCTGTGCTCCGCAACCGGAGAGGCCACAACGATGAGAGGCCCGGGTACTGCAAAAAAAAAAAGAGGAAGGAGGAAGGAGAGTTATCTCATTTATACCCATATCTATAAATATACATTTTAACTTGATGGCTTCCAAACTCATATCCTCCTGTCCAGACCCCAGAGTCCCAAACTGGCAAATCCCAATCATCTCTGGGCCATTCCCAGTGGCTTATTTTACAGACACTGCAAATTATCAAGATCCGATATGGAATTTCTTTCCCGTTTTTACAGATTGAGGCTTTCCTCATTCCATCTCAAGGAAAATGATTTTTCTCATTGGCACACCTGAATCTTCCTCCTGCTTTCGTGTATTAGACATCATTTCAGATTAACTTGGTTTATATTTTGCCACAAAATGCCTTTCCCCGCATTTTAGAAATCCCTGAATTTAATTTCCCCCTAAATCAGGTCTCTGCTAGTCTTCGCCATCCTCGTAAACAGCTACACCTTCCGCACATGGCCTCGGGTCATTGATCTAGGAATCATTTTCCCTTGCTACGTTTCCCTACCCAATCCGTCAGCAAGTCCTGATGACACCGTTCCCAATGTCTCTTTCAGACTGCAGCACTACTCAGGGATGTAGGCTTTGGGGAGAAATCAGTTAGCGTCACTGAACCGACGGTTAAAGTTTGAAGGATGGGTATGAGGAAAGTTAAAAGGAGTTAAAACTGAGACCAATGGTGAAAGGGACTGAGGAACAGACGTCTTCGTCTGAGTAGATAAAGATCAGCTCGGTGCTCTGTGACCACCTAGAGGGGAGGGATAGGGAGGGTGGGAGGGAGGGAGACGCAAGAGGGAAGAGATATGGGAACATATGTATATGTATACCTGATTCACTTTGTTATAAAGCAGAAACTAACGCACCATTGTAAAGCAACTATACTCCAATAAAGATGTTAAAAAAAAAAAAGAAGTGAAACCAAGTGGCTGCTGATTGCTCGTGATGTAATGCTAAGCTGACTGTGTGGCCGAGAGGGCAAGGGGGAGGGGAAAGTGGGGCGGAGAGATCTCTTTAGAATAAGATCCTTACAGGCAGGATTTCTTTCAAGATCTTATTATACCCGAGGACATTTTAACTTCTTTAAGACTGTAGTATTTTGAAAAATGAAAGGGCCTAGAATATTTCATGGAATATGTAGTAATGAAGAGATTCATTTGGCAGTGGCAAAACAAGGCCCCCTCGTGTGCTATTAACAAATTCATGCATTAACCATTTCCGGAGGCAATGTCTTAAGTGACTCAGAGTAAATTCAGATCACCAGCAGGTTATACTCGCTTAGAACATTTCCCCTCCTGGCTGAGTGAGCACCCCAAGAAGTTATTTAATGAGGTGGTGCATTAATCAGCCATCTCCGGGTCTGTATTGCTCCCTGAGAAATGGACCTAATTGCCTAATAAATTTTTCTCAAATATTTCTTACCTCTACACAGGATATATCAAGAGGAATCACATGTCTTCAGCTGTTTACCTCAATCAACAAATATTTATTGATGAAATAAAGCTACATCAGGTGTGACTTGGCAATAACATAGCAGGCTGGCTGGCAAAAGGACAAATCAGAACATAATTTCCAGTAGAGTCATAGCAGGCCAATGAAAATTAGTTGTCAAGAGTAAGAGTAGGGTATTCCTGGTGGCGCAGTGGTTGAGAGTCCGCCTGCCGATGCAGGGACCATGGGTTCGTGCCCCGGTCCGGGAAGATCCCACATGCCGTGGAGCGGCTGGGCCCGTGAGCCATGGCCGCTGAGCCTGCGCGTCCGGAGCCTGTGCTCCGCAACGGGAGAGGCCACAATAGTGAGAGGCCCGCGTACCGAAAAAAAAAAAAAAAAAAAAGAGTAACTAATACATGTGTATAATAATTTACAAATCTTGTCATCTACATATAGCTTATTTGATCTTCACAACAATCCTTGGAAGTGTTATATCTCCTAATTTATGGATGAGAAAACTGTGCCTGAGAGTTCAATGACTTTTCTAAGGTCACTGGCAAGCAGTATTTCCCCAAATACACTTCACTTCCTAAATTTTCCAATAACAGTACATTTTGGAGGTAGTATGTTATGTGGACAGCTTAGCGCTACACAGTATGATCGTGCCCTGGGAAGTTTCCCACCCAGTTAGTGCTCCAAAAACCAGAGAGGTGCGCAGACGGGCTCCCACAGGAGAATGCATTTCTACCATGGCTCCACTAGGTGGCAGTGAAGACCACCACTAGAAGCAAGTGTTTGTCACTACTGTAGAGACATTTGGTCAAAGCAGGAAAGAGGAAAGAAGCAGAGCGGCACTATTCTTTCAGAGTTAGAAAAGCGTGCGTGTGTATATGCTTGCGTGCCTCCGTGTGTGCGCGTATGTTTGCAGGGCAGAGGAACTAAAAAATGAATAGAACTGTTACTGCATTCTATGCAGTTTCCCCTACTGCTGGTGGGTAGAACCAGAGTGAAAGAAAGACCTTGATATTTGGCACTTCATTACTCGGCTGTGTCCTCTAAACCCAGGCCTGCAATCCCACCCCTGGATTCTGGATGTCCAGTGAGGCATTACGTGACGTACAAAATTATCATTGTCATTTAGCGTAAAAGTGAGTGCTTTCTTCAGAGGAAGCATGTGTGAATTCAGTGCATGAATGTCTCTGGCTGTGCCTGCGGGCTGGTCTTTCTCCACAAGTGTACATAATCTGTTCGCTGGTAGAGAAACCAGCAACTTGCAGCGTCCTATGGGGAAAGGAACTCAATAGCTGAAGGAATCCAAGAAACCTTTGATGCTTTCCTGTTCAGTAGTAATCAGCATTGCTACAGGTTAATTGCAAATTGGGGCCACTGGATAAAGAAGAGTTCTCGACTAGAGCATGCCATAGCAGAAAATATATGTGTCTGGGTTGGAGTCCATCTTTGCCACGGAATGTTGTTTAGATGGCCATCCTAAGCCTTCTGAAAGTTAGGGGGAAAAAAAGGTTCCATTTGTCTGTGAATCTCTACCAGCTCTGGGGAAACCCCCAACCCATTGATCAAACCAGAGTTCCCATCAATTAGAACAGTGTTCTACTGGAGGAGACTCCTTTGCCATTGGGGGCAGCTGCTTTTCTTCTGGCACTGGGGGTAGATCAGGTGCTTTCTGGCCACACCTGGAAACAGTGAAGCGAGTCATGTGAAGAGCTTCTTCATACCCTGGGAGGGTGTCCAGGGAGGACGGCAGCTGGCTCAGGGAGCTGGGGGAGTGAGCCACGGCCAGGATTCTTCGAGCCGCAGGGCCAAACACTGACTGCAGGGCTGGAGAGGAAAGAAGGACTAGAGCTCAAGTAAACGCAGCGTCCACAGAAATCAGAGACTTACGACACACTCAATCCCCTTTCATTTTAAACAAGTGTCCAAATTCATCATCACTCTTGGCCACAGATATTAGGAAAATCCTGTGAAGCTTGTTCAGAAACCAGCTTCACTCTTTGCTAGGAGATCCCATCTTCTCTGGATTCCTCCAATTCTAAAGTGGGCTCCCATATCTCACAATCCTGTCCTTTTCCCTTTACGGATTTGGACCCCTTTATACCAACACACTTAAGTTGCAGACTCCTTAGAAATAGTTGTTTCTGCCTACTTATCTTTTCCCCAAAATGACACTGAGAAAAGAAAAGCAAGATAGGTGAACAACGTGCTATAGTGTTCTCTCTTTTCAAAATAAATGTCACAGGGTATAATTTATCACAGGGTATAAATATCACAAGGCCTGCTGTTCTGCCTTGTATTCACTCTCCAATTTTAGCAAAGAATATAATGCAAAGAAGAGAACAGAGGGAAATAAAGGAAGGTGTTTTATGATCATCCAGTGTTGGGTTTAATATCTAATGGTTTAAGACCTGGTGAATAAAGAAAGTACACACAACTCATTTCTCTAAAGATAAAAAAAAAATTAGTATAGATAATAGAAAGTGTACGTTTTCACAAAAATCTAAGACATTTTCGAAAAAGGGATACGTTCAGAGCTTCAAATGGTTTTATCAAAATAATTATTTATAAACTTGGGAATTCTTCCTGTAAGACATTTCCAATATTGTCTCCAACATTCCATTTCTTTCTTCACTCCATTATCTGACCATAAACTGAAAATACAGCATCCATGGGAGACCAGGTCACTGCACCATCAGGCTTTGGGAAATTAAAGCTGCCCTAAATTTTAGAATCTTTAACGCTATTTGGTGAATGTTTTGACACCGTTGCACTGTCCTAAGCGATCGTTTAAACCTGGGTTCACCTCCCACGTCCTACGTCAGTGTACTCACAAGTGATGGTGCTCTGGAGAGTGTTGTCCTGGTCAAAAGCGATGACCGTCACTTCATAGGGTGGCCGGCCCTCGTCTTCCCCATTTTGCTGGTGACCCAGACAACAGCGGAAGCACATAGAAGTGAGACCACACAGGAGAAGCAGCGCCCCAATGACCACCAGCAACCTGTAAGGACCCCACCGAGCAGTGAGAGCTCTGTGGTCTGGCGTTTTTCCCAACTTTGGCGTAATCAGTCTTCAGTGTCTCCATTTTGATTTTTGTTTGAGTATTTTATAGAACGACTATCAGATTTTAATTCCCAGGTTTTCTCTTCACGTACACGCTTCCTTATTTTGCCAGCAAGACTAAGTCAGTTCACTAGAGCAATTCATGACGGATTTAAATGTGGTTTGGAGGGGCTACTTTTTACTGAAGTAATCTCCTCTCTGTGGCTTTCTCTAGGGCTGACCCTGAGAAAGTACACAATAATCCGTCGATGTTGGCCCAGGAGATGGTATTGAAACAGGAAATCCTGGTATATTGTCACACAGGTTAGTGATGGGGTAAAGAAGCTTTACTCCGAGATGCTAGGAAATAGGCTGGATGTCTCAGTTTCTTTTCTGCTGTCAATATATTTAAAAACTAAAATAAATAAATAAAAGTAATACCCCTGAGAAAAACTCCCTTTTAAACATCTTTCTGGGTAATATAGCTGAAACTTACCATATATACCAGAGATGTACCCAATCTGTGGTCAGGCAACTATGGAGAAAGAATAAAGGTTTGTTTGCAATAAAAATATAGTCAATGCCTGTTATAATTCCAGAATCAGAAATACAAGTTACAATGTATGATACCTTGTTATAATAAAAGCATCCCAGGTTATATTAACTTCGATGTAACCAGCTGAATCTATTATGAAATGGGATGCCTTCAGTAGTGATTTATACTATAGATGGCATTGTGTAAGTCATTATGAAACAGACTAAACTAGTGATCATGAAAATAATGTTAACAGAACCTGTAACCATGACCATTGTAAACAGTTTTGATGACAATTACCAAGAAAGAACTTTCAATGCAAGTTTACAAAGAGTGGAAATAAATGTGAAAGTTAAGGTTTGTATATATTTGAGGTCAATAAAATTTAAACATAAAGAAAATTTCAGTTATAAGCGTGATAGTTTGTAATTTATGTTTTGCAAGTTGTTGCAAAAAGGGCCACCATATAAACAACAAGGTCCTACTATATAGCTCAGGGAACTATACACAATATCCTGTAATTATCCATAATGAAAAAGAATATGAAAAAGAATATATATATATATATTTGAATCACTTTGCTATACATCAGAAACTAGCACATCACAACACTGTAAATCAACTATACTTCAAGAAAAAAATAAAAAGCAGAAAAAATAAAAAAGAGCCACCATAAAACCATAAAAACTCCCACCGTAAAAAGGGCTTTAAATTTTCACATCCAGGATCAAGACAGATAAGCATATCCATTGAGGCCAAACAAGGAGGGGGGAGAAAATGTAGAAACCGACTTCCTCATGACAAAAGCTAATTAAATATTCTGAATGAGCTAGGGCAATTATCAAGTTTCTCTACAGAATGAAGAAAATATGGATTGCAAGGGAGAAGGAGTGTGGGATAAGCTGGGGAGTGTGAAGGGGAGGGGAAGGAAAATATTTGTTTGTCACTGAAGATGAATACATTTACTACTTTATGATCTAGTGATCTGTTGAAATCCACTTCTATGTCCTCTCTGTTTGCACAGTTGTAGATCATGCAGTTTTCTTTTTCACTGAACAGTGTCTCTAGGTGTTCTCACATTCCCTGTTTGTTCAAAGCCCCTTCCAGTTCTACAATGTTACAATTCTGATTCTATTAAAAATAACCCTCCTATGGTGGTAGGTGTCTAAAACCGCAGAGAGCTCGTGGCAAGTTACCAAGGCCATCACCATTTCCTTTGGGTTTAACAGACTTGGCTGTAGGGAAACTCTTCCTGTGGCTAAATATGTGTTTTCCTTCAGCCTAAGTAAGTCTTTTCATTCAAATTGTCCCTGCTTTCTTAAATAATTTACCTCCAAGAGGAATGAATCTCTTCCCTTTTTATCTTTGTGTCCTCTGTGTCTACATAGGACTTAATTGTGACAGGTTTAGATTGAGGGATAACTACCTCAAACTGATAGCTGAATGAAGTCTGCAATAAATATTAACATGCCCTGAAAAATAGGAAACGCTTTGCAGATTTGAAATGGTGGTGCTACGTTGGCAATCACCCAAGTATATCTTCGTGTCAGTAGTGAATCCTGTCTGTCTCGGTGACTCACTGAGAGGCTCGGGAAAGAAAATCTTTTGCAAATCACTGTGACTGTATAAACTGAGATTAAGTCTGCTGTTTTGACAGGAAGATTGGTTTTGGAAAAACGCCATCAGCAGTGTTATCTTGAGTACTTAGGATGACACGAACACCTGTTTTTGGATAACCTGTCTTTGAGATTAGTGGGTTGATGCCATTTAAGTAGAAATAAGGGAAGTCAGAGATATCTAATGACATTTTGACCCTGTTTTGGGTGTTGATGTTTGTGTCTGTCTCGCTTTCCTCCCCGTGTGGACTCTCAGATACTTACTGTTCGGGAGTGACACAATTCTCCTCACATCTTGCCCGAGGAAGCTGTAGGAAGGGAAACAATCTCAGACAGGGAAATGGTCTCATCTGCTGCGCTCAGCGGCCTGTGAGTCATCCCTCGTGACTGCGCTGTCAGGTCAGTTGGTGACAGCAGGGCAAATACAAGGACAAGGTCATGGGGTCAGTCAGGTTTCAGACTGTTTTCATCTCTCCTATACCTGATCTTTATTAAATTCACAGTGGGAAAACCTGGAAGAGCAAATACCTCATCTGTTTTGGTTTTGGTTTTTTGGTGGTGGGTGAGCATCACCGCCTCTGTGAATGAGAGGCAGCATTTATACCGATTTGTTTGTCCTAGAAATTTCCTGATCTGTCTCTCAGGAAACAGTTCTTGTTCTCCTAATTCTCTATCAGTTAGAAATCGAATTCAACCCCACCGCTCTCCTTTATTCCCTCCGCACCGTACAAGAGAAGAAGGGGGGAAAAGGAGGGGAAAAACTTATTGACTGAATAGCTACTCTATGCCAACCAGATTGCCAAGAATTTTTAACATTTCGTCACAATAGCCATGCTGGTGGGTACATTATTTTGAAACGTTAAGAGACTAAGGCATAGAGGTTTGAGTAACATGACCAGCTGCATACAGCTATTGAATTGGCCAGAATTCAGATCAGACTCTCTCATGTATACGTGTGGAATGAATCACTAGAACCAGGGACAAGTCTGCTCTAACAGCTGTTGACATTTCTGTCAGGTCCCTTCTACTCCCAAAAAAGGAATGTCCCACTCCTTCTTTTACCTTATATTTCAGTTGACTTTCTCCTTCAAAAACCTCTCTAGGTAAACTTCTGTTCTAGAAACTGTCTCTCTCTTCCAATAACTTGGATGACTTGATATTTCAGGAAATCAACAACAAAGGCCACAAAGTTACTCTAAAAAGAGGCAAGAATTTGTACTTATTGGGAGTTTGAGGGGAGGGTGGAGGCAGGCAGGGGACACACCTGCATATGACATTGGGTGAAAAGGATTTGTAAAAGAACAAACAGCTTGTCTCTGCAGAAGACATTTGAGAAACTCCTGGTTTTGGTTTAATTTAAAATAATTGGCCACTAAGGATGACAAAGTATGTGTTTCCTCAACCCACCCCTGGTACTTCGCTTTGTCTTCTTGACTAAAGTTTAAAAAAAGCCTAAAGTGCTCAACGGATAAAACTCCTCTTTTCAGGCCTGTTGCAAAAAGAGAAGAAACGAGAAAAGAAAGGAAGGGAACGACAAGGAGGAGAAGAAGCAGTAAAAAGAAAATACAAGAAAAAGCAAGAAAAGGCTATGGTTTCAGACATTCCGTTAACTGGTATATAGGAAGTAAAGTAGCACCCTCCCTGTTAGGAGTTGTTCAGGAATCTGAAACCGGCCCATTTCTTCATTTGCTTTTCTTCTTAATGGATTTCATATCTGTGTAAACTTCCCCTTGAAAGTGATCCAGAATTCCTCAGTCCAATGACTCTTTCTCAGCTAATGAGTTACTCAGAAACTTCTCCTTCTCAGTGGCGAGAAATAAAAAGTGCAAAGTATTTTAAAAGAGTTTTCTTTCTCAACTTATCTCTGATTCAGAGGCACCTAAACTGCTAGAGTAGTATTAGGGCTGATATGGGAAACACTATTTAGGGGAATTATGTACTTGGTTTTAATAATTTACTTGGATTTTTTTTTTTTTTGGCCATGCCACGCAGCTTGTGGGACCTTAGTTCTCTGCCCAGGGATCGAACCCGTGCCCCCTGCAGTGGAAGTGTGGAGTCCTAACGACTGGACCACCAGGGAATTCCCAGTAACTTACTTGGGTTTTTGAGGGATAGGTGAGTTGTTAAAGATAGAAGAGATGTTAAAAGAGAGAAATATACATGCGACACTTCTAAACTGCCATTGCTCTCCTACTAGTATATATGTCCTTCTTTTCACTGAAGTCATCAATCACACATGCACTATATGTAACCCTATAATACTAAGGGAACATTCCAGTTATTCTTTTCCCTACCATCCCTTTGGTTCTATATATGTCTTCCCCCCTCATTCATTTCTCTCCAGGTTCTTCTGAGAGTTGATTTATCTGAGAAACAGAGGTCTTATGCCTACGTTTTCACGACTCACCTGGATGAAATATACCAGGGCAGAAGCCATCAGGGCTCGGGATTGCACTCTCATCAGGCTGGGCTCCTACTTCTCCAGGTCACGCACTGGGCGTCTGTTGCCTCCTTTCCATGCTCTGTGCCATGTCTGACTTCTTGACCTAGAGGACCTAAGGAGAGAAACTCTTCTCAGCAATAAATTCGTTTTTCCTCCTCTCTCTTTCTCTTCTCTTACTCCCTTGGGCTGTTATTTTCTGTGGTTTTTCTCTCCCCTTTCATCCTAGCTTCTTTCTCTATTTCTATTCCTGGTTTTAAGGTCTCCACGTTTGCTTCCCTGTGTCTTCTCTTCTTCCATTCTACTCTTAGCCCTTTCTAGATGTCTTTAAATTTCTCACAGTGCCTCCAAAAAGAAGACGTTCAGGAAGGACACATCAGTCCTGTGAATTAGATATTTTTCTAGGCAGTGCTGAGAAACCGGACTTGAAGGAGGATCAAAGGCACGTTGAGGGTGACCACATAAGTTCTCTTCTCCATCAGAAAAGGAGTAATATTCTTGGTCCTTCACCCAAGCACTCCAGGGTGACGGTTGCCAGTTGAAAGTCACCCTGCCAATCTCCATTCACTCCCCTCTCCGTGTGATTAGCCCGCCTCTCTTGCTCTCCCCTTCAGTATGCAGGCCTCGCCTTCACTATGTTGATAATCAACTCTCCTGGTTCTGGGTCATTTATTCCTAGACACTGGAGTAGGGCTGAGAAGTTGCCAAATGAACTGGAAAGCTATAGCGTCTTTGGAGAAAGCAGGTGGGGAGATTAGGATTTCTGGGTGCTGTCCATGAAATAACCCTCCACCCTGGCTTCAATCCCCATTGAAATAGTTAGAGACATTTTTAAAACAAGATTCAAGATCTATATATCTCTCTCACTCTCTGTCTTTCTCATATAATGTAAAGTCAGAGCAAAAATAAGCACACATGGAAAGGACATAGAAAATTTGTAAAGACGTACCTCTATAGGAACAAATGAATTCTGTATAAATGATGTATGCTTAAGCCAGTAATCTTTTAATTAATACAAAGTATTAAAATTTTTTAAAATACAAAGTCTTTCATAAGAAAATCGGACATTTGTTTACAGGGATCTATCTTATAAACATTGGGAAAAAAACAACTTTCAGATGCTAACTCTGAAAATCTGATTTTACTGAGTTGTTGAGGGGAGACCCTTGGGCGGGGTTGATTCTAAAAGCCCTCCCACCGCATAACAATGTGATATGAGAACGGAGAATATAAACTTAATTTTATTTCTTAGCTAAGGAAATCAAATAGTGAGAGAAAAATCTGGTATGATACTGGTGATTCAAAATCATTCATTTCCAAAAATAAATGAACACTACATTATATTTGTAAATGTAAGAGTACTTTCCAAATTTTAGCAGAAAACTTGGCCAGGTAGGAGGTATTTTACAGGGTAAGAGAGCAGAATTCTAATCTAGACCCTCCACTAAATTATTATATAATTTCTTCAGTTCTCAGTGTTCCCATTCATTAAATAGGAGTGGAATGCCCACTGGACCTGCCCTAGATGGTGCTTTATGTTGCATCATGAAGGCATTTTGATTGGAATATTTCTAGTCAGAGTGTCATGTACATGTTCATATAGCATCATTAACCTTGCCCTTCTCTTTCTCTTGTCAGACAGGCAGTAGGGCATCATGGCTAAGAATCCAGCTTGGTTGTCTGGGATTAAATACAGTACTTACTTGGTCACTTATTAGGTGTGGGATCTTAGGCAAGTTATTACATCTCTCTGTTGGCTTAGTTCCATCCTATATAAAATGGATAAAATGTTACTTCATACACTTATAGAGATTAACTATGTTAATGTGTATGAAATACATATCCTAGTCCTGATATAACAAGTATTTTGTAAGTGTTAACTAAGATTGCCTTGATTTCCACTCAAGTTTACTCGTAACTTTTCCCTTCAATATGCTGGTAACTGATGTCCTCCTGCGTTTCATGTGTATTGTTACCATGACCTTGTTTTAGCTGTCCTAGCATTCCCGTTCTTGAGTATTTCCCCTTGCTATCCTGGCCCTCTCTTCTCCCAGTCATGCCAGCCTTCACCTGCATGAACAGGTTTGCCCATTAACATGACTTTTTTCCCCCAATTGCACTTTCTTGCCATGTGATTGCCATCATCTCTTTGCCCTCCAGCTTCTTAACAGGTTAGAACAAAATGGAATTCTGTTAATGACCTTCCTGTTACTTTTCTTTCTTAGAATTACTACTGCCCCTTGCCCTCCCCCCACCCCTCCCTCCACTGGATTAATCCCAGGAGAAAGAGAACTTATTGTTTATCCTAATGGAAGTGATTATGCCTTGTGGCAGTTTTAACTCTGAGCTCAGTCCCTATCAAAACATCCATGTAGGGAACGATGAGACAGGAGAGAGGATTAGGGTGGGAAGACTGAAGAGGTCCACACTGGAAGGGCAGGTGCCTGAGGTAGAGGGGAATGAACTCATTACAACCCTATACAATCTTGTGGTTCCATTACGCTTGTGAATCATTAGCTTGTACCCAGGTTGTTAAGAACATGGAGTGGAACCAATGGAGAGTACTGTACCAAAGCCTTTTCACCTATGCTTCAGGGAATTGTTATACAACAGTGATAACAAGTGGGGCGAAAGAATTTCTTACTTCTGGTTCCTTTGATTATTCTCCTTTTTTTTTTTTTTTTTTTTTTTTTTGATTATTCTCCTTTTGACCTTGCCTAGGTCAGGTGACTCACTGCAGGTTCCCTTCCTCTCTGTGCTTCAATGAAATAGAGGCTAGGACTATTATTACTCTGAGGCACCAAGAGTGAGCTATGAAGAGCTGACAGTGGGTTGGACCACAGCCATGGCTTCAAAAATAGATAATATGGCAGGAGAAACCAGTTTTAACTTGCATCTACTGGAAGCTCCACTAGGAAGACATAAAATAATAGTGTCTCTACTTTATGAACCATGATTGCAGCCTAAGGTTTTTTTTGGCCATACCACACGACATGTGGGATTTAGTTCCCAGACTATGGATAGAATCTGTACCCCTGCAGTGGGAGCTCAGAATCTTAACCGTTGGACTGCCAGGGAAGTCCTAGATTTTTTTTTTTTCATTTTGTTTAAGCAGCCTAAGTATTGAGTGGGAACCTCAGAGCCACTGAAAGTCAGAGATAGGATTAGATTTAAGGAATTTTACAAAACAGGAGGATTAAGATTATCACAGAATTATTAACTTTATATACCATGTAACACATTACCACAAATTACGTAAGCAGCAATGTAAAATGACGCACATTTTTATCTCACAGTATCTGCGGGTCAGAAGTGTGGGCACGGCTAATTTGGGTCCCTTGCTTAAGGTCTCACAAGGCTACCATCCAGGTGTCTGCTGGGTTGTATTCTCATCTAAAGGCTTAACTGGGGAAGGATTCATTTCCGGACTTCCCTAGGCAGAATTCATTTCTCTGTGGCTGTAAGATTCATGTAAGCTGTTTCTTTAAATACAACCAGGGAGAGAGAGAGAGGGAGAGGGAGCGCACAGGGAGAGATCCATACTTTAGTGAGATAATCAATACACCTTATGTAACCACATATATGTGATCACGTACATTACATCACCTCTGCTACACTCCAAGCCACAGATCCCGCCCACAGTCCAGAGGAGATTACACAGGCAGGGATAACGAGAACCGCTTAAGGTCTGTCAAGTCTGTCCAGCTATCTGCCACGTAAAAATTGTAGAAATTATTCCCATGGATGTTTCAAAAACAGAAGAAACCCAAATGTCCCTCAGTGAATGAATGGATAAAGAAAATGTGGTATACCTATGCAGTGGTATATTATTCAGCCTTAAAAAGGAAGGAAATTCCGACACATACCACAACATGGATGAACCTTAAAGATATTATGCCAAGTGAAATAGGTCAGACACAAAAGGACACATACCATATGCTTTCACTTGTATAAGGTCCCTGCTGTAGTCAAATTCACAGAGGCAGAAAGTAGGGTGGTGGTTTCCAGGATCTGGGAGGACAAAGGAATGGGGAGTTGTATTAGTCAGGGTTTTCCAGGGAAATGAAAACAATAGAATTTGTATATGTAGAGAGAAAGGGATTTATTATAAGTAATTGACTCATTTAATTATGGAGGCCGGCAAGTCCAAATCTGTAGTGTGGGATGGCAGACTCAAGACCTAGGAGAGCCAATGGTGCAGTTCCAGTCCAAAGGCTGTCTCCTGGAGAAGTTTTTTCTTTTTTGGAGAAAGGGTAGTTTTTTGTTCTGTTCAGGCTTTCAACTGATTGGATGAAACCCACTCACATGAGAAATCTGCTTTACTCTACTGATTAAAATGGTAATCTCATCCAAAAACGCCCCTGCAGAAACACTCAGAAGAATGTTTGACCAAATATCTGGGCACGCTGTGACCCAGTCAAGTTGACATATAAAATCAACCGTCATAGGAGTTATTGTTTAATGGATGCAGAGTTTCAGTTGGAGAAGATGAAAAACGTTCTGGAGATGGATAATGGTAAAAATTTTATGTTATGTAAGTTTTACCACAATAAAAAAAGAGAGGAATAGCTTAACACCTATAGGCTAGAATAGCAAAAGGCAAAATATGGCCATGTTGAGGAGCTAGATCACCCAGAAGATGGTGACTGGTCTAGTTTTCACACTGTCCGTGTTGTGACACTTCTGTATGAGCTTCTGGTTGGAGGGACATCAAGAAAAGATTTGAGGGTGCCCCTGATGTGGGTATCCTCTACTGCATACCACATTTAAAGTCTACTATGAAGTGGATATGCTCTGCCTTGGTGATCTGAAAAGTCTCTCACTGAAACCTTTGAGAGAGATTCATACTGCGTTTATAATATCACTTAGAAGAAGATACCTATGTCTTTTTTTTTTTGATACCTATGTCTTTTATGATCTGGTATAATTGAAAGAACAGTGAACTGAGTTCTTGTCTAGCATCAGGTAGAAAAGAGATATTCAGTAAACCACTTAAATTTGGGGGACTTTAGTTCCACTTTCTCAAAATAAAAGAATTGAGATAGAATTTTCTCAGATTTCTTTGTAGTTTAAAAATCCAGTTTATGCTGGTGATGTCTTCACAATTAAGAAGCTCGTGTTAACTGTCAACTGTCTGTAGAATAGTGGCACAATTAGTATGGTATGCTAGGGTGGTAGAAAAGAATGAGATGTCCTTAATAGAAGGGGATCTATCCTTACTTTTAAAGGGCTTATAATTTAGTTGGAGAAATGGAATAATATTAATGAAGTTGAAAATCAATACAATGCATGTTAGAGTATATAAAATGAGGGGAGAAAAAGAAACTGATGATGACAATCCGACCTGTAGGTGTTAGGGTGAGAGGATGTTTTAAATATCCTGAAAAATTTTTTTTAATTTAAAAAAAAATTTTTTTAAAGGAAAAAATAATTGTTTTCGAAGGAAGTATAGGACTTGTAGAGCTCACCACCAAGTCCTGGACTGCTTAGGGAGATTCCTGTGAGTGTTGACCCAAAGGACAATGGATGATTATGCTCTCCTGGGTCTCCTAGGTGAAGTGTGGGGGTGAATATCAGAGATCTGGGCGATCTAGCTCCATCTTAGGCCTTCTGTAAGGAATGTATTTCTTTCTGGTCTTGTGTCTTTCCTTGGGTATTTTAACTACATACTCACATGCATCCTTCTGAGATACTTCTTCCTATAAAAAGCTATGAGGATGTGATGGGCTCACAAGAAATATGTGTCATGTCTATTTCCTCAACAAGGGTACCTATATGTCTCATCTTAATCCACTAGAATATTGAAGGCATCTGAAATAGCATCGTTGTGGGAAATGATTAAGTGTCCACTTCACTGTGGTATCATTGCAGTATTTATTAATCATCATTAAAATAATTTCCTGAGATCCTATTTATGTGAAAGTCCCCATGGCAAATGCAGTTATGCATCTAATCTTGCTTCCTGGCACTCACAATCAAGGGAGGTGGTGTGGGGCTTGAGGGATAAAGGTAAGTAACATTGATTTGTTACAAGCTGATTGGACTAGGATATATTTGCGAGTTGCTGAGCCTCCTCTGTGATCTGTCTCATAGAGTAGCACTTTAAGTGATCAACTATTTTCAGTTTGGCCTCAGATTCCCTGCACAGAAAAGGGGAATAAAAAAAATTTAGGGAGGAGGAGAGAAACGGAATCCTAATTAGGCTTTCATTGTGGTGAAAAATTATTACTGGTGAAAACTACTCATTTTCCTAATAGTTTCCTAGACTTTGTTTATTTACATATTTATCTCCAATCTTTTATGTATTCCCTTCTCTTTATTTTTCTCCTGGTATAGTTTAAAGCAAATACTAGCTATCAGATCATTTTTGCCCATAAATACTTCAGAAGATATCTCTAATAGGTAAGGATTTTCTTTTTAAAAGCATGTATAACTGCAACAAGATTGTTTTTTCTGGTTATGAGGTTGTGAGGGAAAAATAGGTGAGAATTCTATCAGTGAATACATAGAGTATCTTTACTGGGATCCCATAGAAGTCTTTGTGACTCAAGGCAAACATATAAAATGTATTCTTTGATGAGCAATTCCGCTGTGTTGAGTATTACTACTGCTAATATTAATAACTACCATTTATTGATTTCTTATTATGTTTGAAGTACAAAGCTTAGCATTTTCACTCAATATCTCATTTGAACACCTATAGCAGCATTATCAACATTATCAAGTGGACATTATAATGTCCTAATGTATAGCCAAAGACATTCCCCAAGATTAGAGACCAAGGGAATAGCAAAGGAAAGATATGAAACAATCTCCATCTGGCTCCAAAATTTCTCTCTGCTGCTATGTTATACTGCCACTGTACGAAATAGCACTCTTAACTAAGTTCTAAAATTACCTAGGTTATCATGACTAGAGAGAGAAGAGTCATAAGTGATTAATCCCCAAATTCCTAAGTCTATAGCTGATGAAAAAAAGTCAGAATTAAAAAGGAAAATGTGAGACGTATGAAAGACTCAGTATAGAGATAGTCTGCTACAGTGAAATAAACAAATATGGATATTGGCATCAAGTAATCTGGTCTAATGCACACTCTTTACTGTGAATTACCCTGTTAAATTTCAGTTTCCACATCTGAAGCGTGGGTACAAATTCCTCTCCTCTAATGCTCATGGAAAATACAGTTTTCCCTTTCATAAATTACTTAGTGAAATATCGTGAAACACTATCAGAATCACCACTTTCCCCTCCTGCAATAGACATAACCCAAGAATTTGCGTCAGCCAACTTCCCAGTATGAAGCAAAGCCTCTCCTTCCTCCTACCGATGACTGAGTCATTCTACTAGATATCAGTAGCTATTTAAACACTCCAGCAGGAGCTCACACATTTTTACTTTGTAGAAGTCCTTGGTTGCTTCACTCTCTCATTCTTGGAATAAATTTGGAAATGACTTTTGCTGACCTCAAGAGCCAGAGTATGAAGGGTCAACTGGATCAGAAGCCAAATGGAGAGAGAGACAAAGGTACTAGGGGTGGATAAATACGTACAGGGACAGAATTAGGTTAGAAATGTAAACTAACTGAATATAGGATTAGAAGACTGAATGTGGGAAACACCTGAATGTGGGAAAATATTAAAGAGTTAATAGCACTTACTTAAAGGAAAAACAAGTCAGATGTAATGGTGATAACAACACCTGAATGTGGGAAAATATTAAAGAGTTAATAGCACTTACTTAAAGGAAAAACAAGTCAGATGTAATGGTGATAACGAAGATGATGTTGACGAATAAACTGACTTGGTATGAATGATGCTGTAGTAGAGGGTGGTAACTAACTTTTATTGAACATTTGCTATAGGCTATTTTCTATGATATTCACTTTACATGCATTATTTCTCTAAATCTTCGCACCTTGAGATTAGGACTAATCTTATCTCCCTTTTACAGAGGACTAACTAGGGATTGGGAGGATTAACTAAATTACCCAGTTTTATGTGGCTAGTAAGTGGTAGAGCTAGGATTGATCTATAAGACGGAATGAATATTGACCAGAGAGAAACGTCGATTGAAAGATTTACTGAGATATTTGCCTCCAAGGCTAGGATTGGGCAATTATTTGCAAGACACATAACTGTCTTCAACTTCTTTTCTGCCAACTTGCTATACACATTTCTGGGAGCTTAATAACTTTTGAATCAGAGAACAAACCATATTGCTTCCTGTCAAAATTTCTATTTTGTTTGGGTCATCTGTAGAGTCCATTAGGAGTGCTTCTGACACGTGAGAACTCTGTGAATATATTTGACCACTGATTGATTGGAATCATCATACATTCAGGCTGGAAGTTTTGTGATGTGACGTTCTAAGTCACATAGCTACTGACAATTGGATTAAAGACCTATGTTTGGATCTTAACATTTGTGTGATCTTAGGCAAGTCACTGAATGGTCAGTTTCCTTGTTCGCATATAGAGGATAACATTATCAGTGTCTTATTTGTTTATCTAACAAGGTGAGGAGTCCAAATCCATTACGTGAAATGTTTTCCTGCTGAACCAGTAATATCTGTGCTTTTTAAGTGGTGGACCTCATAATAAGATATTCGTACACCTGTGAGCTACATGATTTATTTATTTTTATAATAATGGTGAATTTTTCTCTTGTAACAAGAAGGCCACAGCTGGTGTGAGTATATATGAATCAAGTGAATATTGAGATTTCACTCCTATTTTTCTTTGGTCGATAACCGCAGTTCCAAATAAAAATTGAATGGCACGGAATTATGTATTAGTTCTTTGAGGTTTTCTCAGTTGGTTAACTGACTAAAGGCTTATTCGCTTGATATCTGACATGCGTTTATGGTATGTTACTCATAACTGCGTGGGCACATGTGTGTGCGCGTATGTGCGTGTGTTTGCACGTGTGTGTGCGCGTGCATGCGAGCGTGCATGTGTGCGTGCACACGTGCGCGTACATACACGTGGTCCATATTAAAAACATCAGGCTCTCTACCCTGTGGAGGAAGTTAATCTAACCAAGCTGGGCTGAGAGTTTCTTGAAGGCTCACCGTGGGGACAGCAGACAACGCGTAAGCTTTAGATTCTAGATTTGGGGTCAAATATCTGGTATCGAATCCTGGCTCCTAGAGTTGCTAGCTGCGTGACCATAGGTAAATTACTTAAATGCTTTAACTGTACATAGTTCGCATCTGTAAATGTGAATAATGAATTATTTGCAAAACCATTGGGAATACTAGAGGTAAGCAATGCAAAGCACCAGGTACAGACGGTATCCAAAGAATTGTTTGATCCCTTGCCTCCATCATTTTTGTCTTTCTGAATCTATCCTCTGTCACTTTAGGTCTTCGTTTTCTCTCCTCTCGGAGGTGGTACCCTGCTGCTATGGCTCTAGGGATCCTTTGTCTGGGATTACTGGTGACAGTTATATTGCTGATAATCCAATGTAAGTGCTGAAGCCGGGAAAAGATGGAGAACAAAAAACGAGAACTTATAAACATGGTTTATTTGTTGGTTTCATAACAGCTATAAACAGCCTTGATTTAGACACATTTGAGGCGAACTGTTTTAAGAGTGAGTGGGAAGATGAATGGGTACATTGTGCTCTTCCCTCAAATAGATTGAGGCATGGGATGAAATTATGAATGGTAGGTTTTTGTTTGGTTTTGTTTTCACAGCTTCATGGATAAAGCCTATTTAAACCCCAGAATAATGAGGAAGAAAATAATTTGAAGTTACTAATCCACAAGGTCACCCGAGGGACCCAAAAGTAAAAGAAACTTCATTTAGTTCATGCTGAGTTTTAATAGAGATGATTAAATACCAGTTGAAAGTTAAGAACCCAGAAATACAGTCTTCATAAATAAAACATTTAAAACAAAACATTCTTCAAATTTATAATATGGCCATTTAGGAAAGAGGGGATGTTGAGAGGAAAAGAAATGAAAGGAAACATGAAAATGGCTAAGAAAGAAGGAAAATGGTGTTGATCATCCATCTAATACACCTGTGTATTTAGGTCATCGATCTGAGTTATTTATCTCTAGAATCCTAGGCTCTCTAGAGTCCTAGAATCCAGGTTACTAAGGCCTTTGAAGTGCTAATTTGTTTCTCGGTTGTTTAAGGTCTCAAACAACTTATGTTTTCAATCTATGAACACTTTCAGTCTATAAAACTTTTCCTACTGATCTGGGAGAAGAGCCCTTGACTCAGAGATAGTCATTGGAAGAGTCTTCCTCTGAGGCTTGGACCACTCTGCAACAGGGTCAAATCTGGCTTTCAACCCAAGAGGTCTACTTTGTACTGAACCGTCAACCTTCTAGAACTGAGACATTGGACCCTTAACATTTGCTGCCTGCTTGATTTCACAACTTTCCTTTCATCTCCACCCTTCCTAAAAAAGCAAAACAAAAAAACCAGAAACCAAACCAAAAAAAATAACAAACTAAAACTGAAAAATATGTTTTCAGACTCTTGTGTTAGCAGCTTAAAAAAATTCCGTGACAGGGTTTCTCAAAAACGGGGTGAGTGTCACAGTTTTTAACTAAAATCAGGAAATGTGGAAGGGTAGAGAAAGGGCAGAGGAATTAAGACACAACTAGAGTTGTGTCTAGTTGTGTCATTAATGACAAGTGCTACTAATAGTCACTGAGTCCGGTTTGTGTCTATCTTAGATCGTCTATATTTTATTTATGCCACTCGTATAAGACTTATCCTGTGATTCCTTTTAACTTGTGTGTAACTCTCAACGAGTAAAATCCTGTCTTATTTTTTTAAATCACAAGTATCTGTGACAGTTCCTCACATTTAAAAAATATTGCATGAGTATCAAGTAATTTCCAAATCTGTAATTCCTGAAGAAATTTGGGTCATTGTGCATCAGGCTGTTGTCACAACAAATGGTTTGATTTAGTTCCTTGATTTCCTCAAGATCCTGTGGAGGAATTTTTACTGGGGTTGGAAATGGAGTCTCAGTTCAGTTCTGATTTAGTATCCCAGGTGTCCGATCTAAAGCAACAGCAAGCAAACCGTACTCACCAGGAAGATATCCTGGAGGGACAGATTTCAGCCCAGCACCAGACAGAAAGATCTTCCCAGGAGTCACAAAGGGAACTCAAAGAAATGATAGAAACCCTTGCCCACAAGCTGGATGAAAAATCCAAGAAACTAATGGAACTTCATCACCAGAACCTGAATCTCCAAGAAGCTCTGAAAAAAGCAGCAAACTATTCAGGTATGCGGGAGGGAGGGGTGAAGAGAGACTTCTCTGTAAATCTTAACATTTTTTGGAAATATCTCTAGGCACAAAATTGGCATATTGATATATGTATCCTTTTTTGTTCATCGTGTTCTACACCAGAAGTCCTCTCTTTTTGTCATCCTCACCCTATCCCATGCCAAATTCTTGAGTTAATTTGATTCAATCAGCCATACTTTTTGGTGGATTTAAGTTTTCCTGCCTCACAAGAGCTTCTCTTTCTTTATAACTTTCTGGTTTTGAGGTTTTTCTGGAAGAAATCCCTCACCTTTACCCTTTGCATAGATTCTTCTCTCTTTCTATTCCAATGTATCTTAATCATTGATTTCTTTTCCTGAGGGGTTTCCTTTGTCCTGGGAACCCCTTCATCTTCATTAGCATTATTCTATGGGACTGTTTCTCATAAAGCGTACTACATCAATGTAAATTGAATCAATAGAGGTGAGCTGGCTTGTAAGTGTTAAGTAGATACTTCAAATTAGACAAAGTTATGAGAGACCCAGGAAGTCAATGTGTATGAGAAGAACTGAGTTGATCTCAACTGACTAGGTGAACTCAGAATCTAGGCGGCAGTTTTTCTACAACGTATAATTAAATCAGGTATGTGCTTTTAATCATGGGGAGAATTTGAAAGTGTGAAATAGAGTCACTTTCAGTGGTACATTGCTTTCTTGGCGTTAGTAACTAGCCGCCACTGATAAAAAGAGATTCCTGCAACTTCTTGCTTGTACAGCTCACCTTAATCTCAACCACGTAGTTTTGTTGAATAAAGATTATAAAGTAACAGTTTATAGGTACCCGTCCATTTACTTTATAGAGGAAACCCAGGTAAGTTAAATGATAATAACGATAAGTAGTTTTGTATAAAGTTTTGCAGTTTATAAATCCCTTCAGTATGTACAGGGTTATTTAAATTTCCAAAATTAGCAGACGTTTATAGACAAGCTGATTTTTTAGCAAGTGTCAAACATATATTGAATGTCTTTAAGGAAAGAGCTGTTTAGGACATAAAACCATCTCAAAGAAGGCTTAAAGGAAGGAGGCTACTATATCAAGGACAGGAATGTTTATATAAGCTGACATAGCTACATACTAAAAATGGTTTATTTCACAGGTGGGGCTGTAAAATTAGTCTTGTTTTTATCAGTGGTATGGGAGTAAAGTTATGTCAGGATTGTTCAGACTCGTATCCCAGAGATGCCAAGTGTGGACAACTAATCAAAAATAAAAGGTGATATGTCTCTTGTAGCAGATACACCAAGTAACGTGTTTTCATTCCTTGGCAGTGTCAGATAAAAGCCAATTAGTAGAGATGTCAAATAAAGCACTGCTGTCCATCAAGCAGCTTTGAGAAGATTCTCAAAAACATTAATAATAAAATACTATGCAAAAAAAATTATACCAGTTTTCTCAAGCTTGAGACAAGTTTTATCTTTCTTACTAACCAGTCTGTGGTCCTCGGTATATGTATGAAGAGGGCAAGACGCTGAGAAATTGGCATATGTGACTTGCTTGAGGTCAGCCAGCTAGAAAGATACAGAGTCTTCAAAGTAACAGACTACATTTTAGCACCTGAATTAGTGGTGGTTCTCAACCCTTCGTGTACAAAATTATCACCTAAGTAGCTTGTTAAAAGTGGCAAGTTCCAGATTTACCCCAAAACCCTGTATCAAAATATCTTGAGGGGGCATCAAGAAATATTTCCTCAGTTAATTCAAACTCAGGAGTTTGAGAGGTAGTGTAATGTAGTGATGAAACACACAGATGCTAGCCTTAGACTGCTCACGTTCAAAGTCCCATTTTCTCTATCTTTCAAATGAAGAAAATTAACCTAACTCTTACATACTGTGGTTATGAGGATTAAATGAGCCAATACATAAAAATGACTGCCAACCATTTTTGGCACGTTGGTTAACACAGTGGTTATTGTGTTTGTTAAATAAAAAAATAATAATAATTAAAGGACATACAGGTGGTTTGAATGCCACATTTTAACATTCATCTTTTTTACTTTTTCATGGCTTGGAAAACCTACCTAGACCTTTCTTTTAGTTCAGGAAAACCAATATACTCTTTCCTTTGACCTAGTAAGACAGGACTAGGCAAATTAATAAGTTAGGAAGCTTGCATTCTTTGCTTTCAATCCGGGCTTACGTATAGCCTTCCTCATTCACTTTCTTCTTTCATAGTTCAGTCCCTTCTACTTTGTCCTCTCTGATAAAGCCTATTCTTACAAAATTATCTGATGGTCTTATGCCACAATGAAAATTGAAATTAAAATGTTGCCTTGCTCAAGGATTTGAGGTTTGTTTTGGTCACAGCGTAGAACGAAGGGCTTTGTTCCCCAGTAAAGAGATTCCAAGTGTTAGTAACACACGGAAGGGATGATGATGATGAAGGGGAGAAGAAGGGGGAGGAGAAAGAGGATTTGGGGATCGTTTAAAATATCTGTAAAACACATATCTTGCCTATTGCCTAAGCCCTGAGTTGAGTTTTTTGGACTCTCTGGGAACTTTCTGCTGAAAACTTTCCCCTACTTTCTGAAATCTTATTTAAATTGAGATGCTCTCTTTGCACCAATATACTGTTCTCCCTAGAACAGTTCTGTCCAAAAGAAATACAGTGTGTGCCACATATGCAACATTAAATTTCCTAGTAATCACAGTAAACGTGAAAAATAAACAGATGAAATTAATTTTAGTGACATATTTAACCCAATATACTTGAAATATTATTTTGACACTAATCAGTATAAATATTATTAATGGGATATTTTATATTCTTTTTTTCATAGTACGTTTTCAAAATCAGGGGTATATTTTACACTTACAGAACATCATCTCAATGCGGACCAGCCGTAACTCAAGTACTCAAGAGCCACATAGGGCTACATGTCCAGAATCAGGAGGCACAGTATCTAAACCCAAATCCATCATTCAAAGACCTGAAGTTTTAAAATATATAAGCATATCTTTTTTAGTAGCAGAATAGCTATCACATATTCATCCCCCCAACTCTCACTTCCATGATTCCAAACATAATTTTTAAAAAATAGATCAGATTCTAAAATTACATCCCAGCTCAAGCCTTGCTTTTTAACAGTCTTGCTTTTTAATTGAGTTTTCTAAAATCAGAATGCTTCATTTCTTTTTTCTCCAAAAAATGGAGCAATAAAGACTCTAGGCTATTTAGGTATTTGCAGAATCTGGGTATAATTCTAATTAAGAAGAGGCGGTAGCATGTGAGAGTCCTGAGGGGTGAATTGATTTAAGAATTGTAGAAATATTTTTACTCAGGCATAACTCACTAATTAAGTATATTACATTTCCTAGGTCCTTGTCCCCAAGACTGGCTCTGGCATGAAGAAAACTGTTACCAATTTTCCTCTGGCCCATTTAATTGGGAAAAAAGCCGGGAGAATTGCTTGTCTTTGGATGCCCACATGCTGAAGATTAATAGCTCAGATGATCTGGTGAGTTTTTAATGGTTGTGTGTTGGGCTGGAATATTGGTTTACAGGGAAATAGATCAGGTTAAGGCCCTCCTTGAGAATCAGAATATGTACCTGTTTTCTAGCCTAGGCTGGCCACTGGTTACGTGCATGACCTTGGATGGACAGGTTATGAAGTATCTCTAGGCTCCAGTAGACATTTCTGTAAAGCCATCAGGAGGATGTCTAAGAGCTCTTTGGGTTCTTTCGGTTTGGGAATCTAATTTAAAAAGTCCACATCGACTCTTTCATCAACTCAGAAACGTGACTTCCCACAGGAATTCATCCAGCAAGCAATCGCCCATTCCAGTTTCCCATTCTGGATGGGGTTGTCTCTGAAGAAACCCAACTACTCATGGCTCTGGGAGGATGGTTCTCCTTTGATGCCCCACCTGTAAGTTTCCTATTCTTTGCTGAACCTACTAGTGAAGTTACTGCCACATTCCACGCAATGTCCTCTTCTTGCTGGAAAGAAGCTTGGGGAATTTCTGAATCTCTCTCCCCAGCTCTCTCACACAGGGACTTGCCCGTTTACCCATTCAGATCTTCTCTTACATTTTCCTTCTCACGTTTATTGCTGACTTGAAGCTTTAAGACAAGGCTAAGCGCCTGACACAAGGTGGCAGTAAATCTAAGTTTGTTTTTCTCGCTGCCTGCAGGTTTAGACTCCAGGGAGCTGCTTTCCAGATGTATTCTTCAGGCACCTGTGCATATATACAAAGGGGAGCTGTTTTTGCTGAAAACTGCATTTTAACTGCATTCAGTATATGTCAGAAGAAGGCGAACCTATTGAGAGTGCAGTGAATGTGAAGGCTCTGGAAGAAAAGGAGGAGAAGACCTTTGAATTTTCTTCTGAAAATTAAGCTCTACTTCGTCACTTAGGTGCAAACCATAAGAGCCCTGAGGACTTCCTGTTACTAGCTAAAGTGCAGAACTCCTTAGCAGAGACTGGGGCCCAGCTGCTTGACACCTTGATAGCAAAAGTTTTAATTCTCTATGTATATTTTTTTTCACCTAGCTTGTTCCAAGCCCCCCTGCCAGTCTTCAGTGAAGTCCATCTTCCTGTTTCTAAGAGCTTGTTGCCTAACTCAAGGTCACAACCATTTTTCTGCTATGTTTTCTTCTAGACATTTTATAGTTTCAGATTTTACGTGGAAATCTTTAACTTTTGGGGGGATAATTTGTAAGTCACGTACGGATGTATGGAAGTTCTTTTTCTTTTCCTTTTTGCATGTGGATATTCAATTGCTTTTGCAACATTTGCTGAAAAGACTCTTCTTTCTTCACTACGTTGCCTTTGCACTTTTGTCAATAGTTATGCATACACGTCTGGGTCTATTTCTGGACTCTATTCTGTTCCATCGATCTATTTGTGTATTCTTTGTGCATAATACCATTGCGATATTTGGGATTCGGTAGTTTTATAATATATCTTGAAATCACATGGAGGTAGTTCTTCAATGTTGTTTTGGTTAATCTATGTCTTTGCATTTCCGTCTTAATTTTTGAATTGGCTTGTCAATTTCTAAAAAAAACGTTTTGAAATTTTGAATGTGATTTCACTGAATCTATAGATAATTGGGGGAAATTGAATTCTTTAAAATACTGATTTGTTCAACTCATGGATTTTCTTTACGCGATGTTTTGTAATTTTCTCTCTATAGATGTTTCACATATTTTATTAGATTATCATCATGTATTTCACATTTTTTATGCTACTGTAGACAGTACTGTTATCATTGTAGTTTTTATTTCCAATGTCCTTTGCTATTGTATAGAATTATAATAGTTTTTTATATTAACCTTATATCCTGAAACCTTGATACGCTCACTTATTTCTTTTAGTAAGTTTGTGTGTGTGTTGGCGTGTGTGGTGTGTGTATGTATTTCATTGGATTTTCCTCATACATAATCATGTCATCTGCAAATAAAAATATTTTTATTTTTTCCTTTCTGGATGATTTTTATTTCTTTTCCTTGCCTGATTTCATAGACTAGAACCTCCAGTACAATATTGAATAAAAACGGTGAGAGTGCAAATTCTTATTTTGTTCTTGATCTTGGGAATAAGTCAATGTTATACCATTAACTAAGGTGTTAAGTGTATATTTTTCATAGATGAATATTATCAGTTTGAGAAATTTTCCTTTTGTTCGTAGAATACTGAGAGGTTTTATCAGAAATGGGTATTGATTTGTCTAATACTTTTCCTATATCTGCTGAGATGATCATATAGTTTTTCTTTTCTCTTTTTAGTTTTTTAACATGATGAATTAACTTAAATAGTTATAGAAGTTTAAGCCAACTTTCGATTCTCAAGATGCATTATTTTAATATATCACTGGATTAGATCTGCTAAAATTTGGCTTAGGATTTTTGCAACTATGTTTATGAACGACATTTATATGTAATTTTCTTTTCATGTAACAGCTTTGTCTGGTTTAGGTTTCAGAGTAGTACTCCTTTATGCCAATTTTCTGGAAGATTTTGTGTAGAATTGGTATGATTTGTTCATTCGATATTTGAAGCAATTTGCCATTGAAGTCATCTGGGCATGGAGTTTTCTTCGTTTCACAAGATTTTTAATTATTTACTGTTAAAGGTTCAGTTTCTTTAATAGATGCAGTGCTATTCAAATGATTTATTCTTGAATGAGCTTTGGTGGTTGGTGTCTTTCAAGGAATTTGTCCATTTCATCTAAGTTGTTTGATTTTTTTGGCCTAACATTTTTCTTTACATTTTCTTATTACTTCAGTATCTCTAGAGTCTGTAGCGATGTTACTTCTCTTATTCCTGGCATTGTTAATTTATGCCTGCCCTTTTTTTTTTTTTTTTTTTTTTTGCGGTACGCGGGCCTCTCACTGTTGTGGCCTCTCCCGTTGCGGAGCACAGGCTCCGGACGCGCAGGCCCAGCGGCCATGGCCCACAGGCCCAGCCGCTCCGTGGCACGTGGGATCCTCCCGGACCGGGGCACGAACCCGTGTCCCCTGCACTGGCAGGCGGACTCCCAACCACTGCGCTACCAGGGAAGCCCTATGCCTCCCCTTTTTTAAAAAAAATCAGTTTGGCTCTATAATGTTTGCTCTGAACTCTATTTGAATGAAATTAATACAGGCACTCCTTTCTTTCTCTGATTAATGTAAATATGATATATCTTTTCCCATTCTTTTACTTTTAACCTACTTTTGTCTTTTTAGTTAGAGTGTGTTTCTTTTAGGTGACAAATAGTTGAGTGCTGCTGTTTTATATAATTTGACAATTTCTGTCTTTTTGTGTGTGTGTTTAAACCGTTACATTTAATGTGATATTGATGTAATTAGATTTAAGTCTACCATCTCGATATTTCCTTTCACCTTCTTTCAACTTGTCCTTGTTGCCTTTTCCTCTTTTCTTGCCTTCTTTTGTATTAATGAAATATTGCTGACTCTCCCGTTTTATCTTCCTGTTGGCTTATTAGCTATTACTCTTTGTTATTTTAGTAGTTGTTTCAGGATTTATATACACATCACGACTCACTGCAGTCTACCTTGAAGTGATACTATACAACTTCATGTCTACGAATAGAACCTTAGACGAGCATACTTCCATTTCTTTCCTCCCAGCCTTCACACTAATGTTGCCATACATTTTATTTTTATATCTGTTGTAAACACCACAATGCATAGTTATCATTTTTGCTTAAATAGTAAATCATCTTTTAAAGACATTTAAACCGTAAGCAGAAAAATCCTACATATTTGCCCAAGTAGTGACCATTTTGGGTGCTCTTCATCTCTTTTTTAGATCCACATTACATCAGGTGATATTTTAAGTTTTCTTAAAGGACTTTCTTTATCATTCCCTATAGTGAAGGTCTACTTGTGAGGAAATCTTTCTTCTTTTCCATCAAGTTTGAAAAAATTTAAGCTGCTAGGCTATTACCTCTTCAAATGTTTTTTCTGCCCCGCCTCCCGGTACCCCCTCACTCCACCTCTCTCCCCTCCCGCCCGTCCCTATGCACACACACACTGTTGAGGGACTCCAGTTATGTGAATATTGGGCTGCCACGCTGCATGGCACAGGGATATTAGCTCGGTGATTTGTGACAGCCTGGAGGGGTGGGATAGGGAGAGTGGGAGGGAGGGAGATGCAAGAGGGAAGACATATGGGAACATATGTATATGTATAACTGATTCACTTTGTTATAAAGCAGAAACTAACACACCATTGTAAAGCAATTATACCCCAATAAAGATGTTAAAAAAAAAAATATTGGGCTGCCACAGTGCCCTGATGCTTCTTTCTTTCTTGCTGTCTTCCCTCCCTCCCTCCCTGTCCTTGTTCTTTCCTTTCCCTTTAAAATTATTATCTCTCAGTGTTTCATTTTTGTTAGTTTCTATTGATATATATAATCAAGTCCATGAATCTTTTCTACTGAGTGTCTATCATTAATATCACACAGCGTATTTTTCATCCCACACTTTGTAGTTCTCATCTCTAGAAGTATGCTTTAAAAACAAATCCTCCATGTCTCTATGTAGCTTTTTAAATCTATGAACATATGAAGAACATATTAACTATTTTAAAGTCTGTGCCTTCTAATTCTAACCTCTAAGTTGTTTTTTTGTAATTTTATTTCTTAATTGGAGAACAGTTAACCCTTGAATGATGTGGGGGCTAGGGACACCAGCCCCTTCATGAGGCGGAAAATCTATGTATAACTTTGTAGTCAGCCCTCTGTACCTCCTTTCCAAATGTGGATTGTGTAGTACTATAGTATGGATTTAGTGATAAAAATCCACATATTTGTGGATGCATGCATTTCAAACCCATCTCGTTCAATGATCTACTGTATAATTGAGTTACAATATTATATTAGGTCAACGCTAGATATTTTTCGTTCCTCTAAATACTCCTGAGTTTTATTGTGAGAACAACTTAAGTTACATAGAAACAGTGAGATGCTCCTGAGTATTGCTTTAATGATTATCAGGCAGTACCAAAGAAGTTCTCAGTCTGGGGTTAATGATTCTCCATTATGAAGGAAATATTTTCTGAGTATCCCACCCAATACTCAATGGGCTATGATCTTGTCCAATCTTGCCATTGGGAAAAGGCACTGTTTCCTGCCCCACGTGAACTTGGGCATTATTTCCTTCATTTATTTTATTTTATTTTTTTAAAGATACATCTTTCCATTTATTTAGATATTATTAAAAATTCTCTGCACAGTAATTTGGAGCTTTTAATATAACACTCTTGCACATTTTTATTACATTTATGATTGTATTTATTATTAGGATATTGATAGTTTTCTTGCTATTGTACATGACAAAAAATCGTCTATTTTTGCTGGTATATATGAATACAACATATATTCGAATATGGGGTTTTGTATCCAGTAAAGTTGCTATAGGCCATGAAATAAGATAAGACAAAGAATTAAAAGATATTAAGATCACTTGCAGATGATATCATTAAGTGCTTGGAAAATCCCCCCAGATCTACAAATTATTAGAATTAATAAGTAAAAATAGCAACTTTACTGGAAACAGAACCCCTTTGTTTATTTTTGATGGTTCTTTCTCCAAACCCTCTGGTTACTCCCTCACACTCATGCTCTGAGCTGTAGGAGATTCTCTGCAGGTCTCTGGGGTTCTCTCTCTGTGCAGCTCTCCTCTCTGGGGTACTCTCGCCTGAACACTTGCTGCCTTTGTCTGTCTCAATTCTGGGATTTCCCAGTAATCTCCTCAGTTCCCCTTCCCTGTGTGTGGCCTGCAAACTCCACAAGTGTGGTAAACTGGGGCAATCCCGGCACTCACCTTGTTTGTTTCCATCTCTCATAGACCATTGTCTTGCTTTGTTGCTTGATATCCAGCGTTTTGAAAACTGCTGATTCATGCATTTTGTCTGTTTTTGCTCGTTTGTATCTGTCAGGTCGGAAGGTCAATCCAGCTGTTGACGGAAAAAACATTGCACAACCTGAGTGTTGTGAGTTAAGTTTTATTCGGGGCAACATGAATATGTCGTCCTAGGGGACGACATTTCAGATAGCTCTGAGAAAGTGCCCCTAAAAAGTAGGGGGGAAGGTCAGTGTTATATACAATTTTAGTGAAGGGGGGACGTGCAGGCAAGCACACATTTTGGCAGAGGGTGGCTGCTTGTCACCAGGAGCAGACGGCACCATTGATAATTTTAGTGCTTTTCTAGGTACGAGGAGATGCAAGAACTGGGCTCATAAAATGTTCTCCCGGAAATATCTAACTATCTAAACACCTGTTCTGCCCATTTTCCCCAGAGCACAGAGGGCCTCATTCCTGATCTCCACCCTGAGCTCCTCTCAGGGGTGTTGAAGGTCAGCAGCTGCTGTGGCTCATGATTTAAACCTTGTAGAGGTAGACGGCAAGGGCCAATTTGTAGGTGGCACGGTCCTTGTTACTCCATTTGGCTTTGAGCAAACGTCCAAGAGAAGGATTTTGTAATTAGGGACTTTAGTTTCTCTTTCTGTTGGAACTACTGACATCTCTGAACAAAAACATGTTAGGCTGAAAAAAAAAATCTAGTCCAGATTGGAAGATGAATTTCTTGCCTCTGTGTCTGGTATAGAAATTTCAAAGTTGATAACAGAGCTATCTTCTTTTTTTTTTTTTTTTTTTTTTTTTTTTTTTTGCGGTACGCGGGCCTCTCACTGCTGTGGCCTCTCCCGTTGCAGACTACAGGCTCCGGACGCGCAGGCTCAGCGGCCATGGCTCATGGACCCAGCCGCTCTGCGGCATGTGGAATCTTCCCGGACCGGGGCACGAACCCGTGTCCCCTGCATCGGCAGGCGGACTCTCAACCACCGCGCCACCAGGGAAGCCCCAGAGCTATCTTCTTTAGCCAAGCTGACAGTGCCAATGAGTCATTGTTCAGTCACTTTTACTATTTCTGTCTCCAATTCTTCCGGACGTTGGCAACGTGTCTTCCTAAGCCTTAGGTTTGGAGGAAACTACCTTAATCTGATCTATCTTGGTGATATATCTCTCAGTTTATAGACTGCTGCTTGATCCCAAAGACATAAATATTCTTATCCTTGCTTGTTACTATTTAAACGAGGGCTACAACTACAGCCTTGGGTTACAACTACAGCCTTGGCCTGCAGTCTATTTATGTATGCCCTGAAAGCTAAGACTGGTTTCTACATTTTTAAAGCGTTATTAAAACAAATATGCAGAAGAGACTGTAAGTGACCCACAGAGTCTGAAATATTTATTCTCTCATCCCTTGCTGAAAGAGTTTGCTGACCCCTGATGTAAATAACTTACTGTTTAGGCCATGTTTATTTCTCATTAAGGGAATGAACTCTGAATTTGGACTATCTGAGTTCAAATCCCAGTTTTTTACATCTCTGTTATCTAAGGAAAGTTACTCAACATCTTTATTAGCTTGATTACCTTAACTGAAAGATAGGAATAACACTAGTAGCTCATAGATCTTCATTTTATTTCTAGTAGGTCATAGATATATGAGGATTTAATGGGATAATGTTTATATAATAATTCATGCAGTGCCTAGGATTCGGTTAGAGTTCAAGAAATGTTAACTATTCTATTAGTTCATTTTTTCCTTGTATTTATAGTGTCCTACGAGTGTTTCTCTTTTTGGTAGTAGGTTCTTAATCTCATACAGCAAATTGAACAAATAACTCCTTAACTTAGGTTTAATGGTGTTTATAAACATTGTTTAGGATTCTTTTTTGCTGTTGTTGTTGAAATAATGTCCTGTGGAATACCTCCTGACTTGCCTCTTGTTTCGTGAACCATAAAAAGTATTGCTCAGCATTTCTTCAGTTTCTTCCTTGTGGAGATTTTCTGAGTTTATTAGGGCTTGCAGGGCATTTGGGTCAATGAGCATAGATGGTATTCTATTATAGAATAGAGGGTATATAAGTGAATATTATTTAAAATACCGAATTATCTTAGAGTATTTCACAGAGTTAGGCTGTTCTGGTTTGGAAAGATGAGCAGAATAGGTATGCTTTCCTGCATCTATTGTTCAAGTTTTTAAATCTTAGCAAGTAAAATGAGTAAGTTTAAAATATCTGATCTTTATACCTTAATGTCTCCAAATGTACCTTCTTTGCACCTATATTTACTTCCAAAATCCCCTCCATGATCAGTCATCCTCATCCCAGTGATGTGCAAGGTATTAACCCATGAAGGATGCCATGAACCAGAAAGTTCATGAACTACTCGTTTCCTGGGAGCAAATTTTAAAAATGAGAGAGAAGTACATGGTCCTGAGCATTTGCACAGTTGCGAAAACATTGAATTTTAAGTAGGAGTATTAGGTATTTGACTTGTACCTGAGCCATACGGAAATCTCAGTGGATTTGAAAATTATTAAATCGGCTGTTTGTAGAACCCATTAAACTTAGTGGTCCACATTATACTCCAGTGAAGAGCCACATGCCTTAGCTCTTCCCTAGTTCTTTACCCCATTAAGAGCACAGCTGACACATGATTTATAATTCTACTCTTAGAGAATATACATAATTTAAGCTTAGTAAAGCATCCTATAAGACAGATAGCAGGAACCTGAATATATTCATAAACGTATATGTGTTTGCTAAGCTCTTTTCTGGGATATGCTTCTACAGCACTAAGTCTTTTACTTATTTACAACAGACCCCAAACATTAAAAAAAAATATAAATAGACAACTTTTTCTCAATATTATGCCCATCTTATTAAGCATGTGTGTTGTATATTGGAAATGAAGTAGGATGACTAATATAATTAATTTTAAAACACCTGCTTATATACCTCAGTAACCTAAATATCAAAATAACAGTATCAGGCTATTTTACTTTCTCCAAGTTATTCCAATTTGCTGTGACAGAGATGTGGATTAGAAATTTTTCTCACTTTTTTGGGGTTACACATTCACTTATTTAACATCTCTCACTCAGATGCTCTCTTTCTTTAGTCCTAACAGAGTAGGCAGTAATTAACATACAGAGAGCCTATCCTTAGGGTCCGTACAGTCTCGTGTGTACGAAGAAAACAAGCAAATTAAAAATAGCTACATATGTAAAATTTTATTCATTCATTTAATATGTGAAGCGCTACTCTAGATGATGGGAATTTGTAGTGAGCAAGACAAGTTTCCTGCTCTCCAGGAACTTATGACACACTGAAAATTAAAAGTATAGTAAACATATGTGGTTATTATTGAAGGAATCCGACGGCTGCTCACAATAGAATAACTCCCAACAACTACAATTTCTTAGGAATAAAGTAATACAGATGCCTTTAAGCAGAGTGAAAGTCACGTTTTTATTATGAGTCAGGTCCACCCTGCAGAAGTGCTTCCGTTTTACTCACAAGTGAATAAAACAGAATAACTTCCTCTAATTTGCCTTGAAATTCAAAATATAAAGCAGCAGATGGCGCCATCATCTCATTCACTTCTGCCTGATTTTGCTAAATCTTTTTAATGAATCCGTATTGACTCAGCTCAGGTCACACCCCACAGGAACTCTGTTTTCTTTTTTTAGTTACCCTATACCTTTCTTATTCACCATCCAAGGATACTAGCTGGGCTTAAAGACCCATCATCCTTTTGCTGGTGAGGAAACAAGCAGAGAAAATGAAACAATACATCTAAAGTCACTCAGTTAATCCAGTGACAGAATCAGGAGGGACATGGTTCATTCATTAGCTCGAATTTGGACTTTGAATTTAGAAATTCTGCCAATAACTTGGAGACTTTTTCCCCCTCTGCAATTCAATTGCCTTATCTCAGGTTGTTTCCACTTTTAAAAATAAATGAGTAGAATATACCAGGTGAATAGCTTCCAAATATTTTATGGGTTCAATAAAATTATGTACTAAATTCCCAGATATAAAACAAGTAAAATCAGGGATGCTCTGGTTGTATTGATACTGGGACAGTCTAGACACTTTCCTGTTTGGCTTGTACTGCATCACAGTTTGCTATATTTTTCTTCCTATTAAAGATGATACAGAGTTTAAAGGTACAGGAAAAAAAGAAAATATAGTCAACGTATTTGACCAAAACATGACTGGCCAATACAGGGACAATGCCACAGGTAACCTAAAACAAACAAACATACATATGAGAAACACCTCCTACTTGAAAATAACACCCGCCATTCTTTGTTTTCCCCTGCTCTCCACAGTCAATTTAAAGACAACTTGGGTGTGATTTGGGACTAGAAATTGGAATTACCAACAGCTTAGCTCTTAGTTCATAAGAAGTATAATTGTTAGTTTTCTTGCCTATTTCCCCCAATAGACAGGACCGTTAAGACACTGGTCTAGACATTGGGCATAGAATACCTATAGAGACAGAATGCTTGTCCTTTTGGAGTTTATAAGCTGAACCACACAATAGCATTAGGTAATTTTAGGCTATAATATAGGTAGGCACTTATATATATTTTGTACGTGTATAGTGTGATGGAGAGGTGCTGTGGTCATATTCTGCGTCAGGCTGAAGGATCAGGGAAGCCCTACCAGGAAGAGTGATATTTGAACTAAGAACTAATTATCAAGAAAAAGCCCACCATGCAAAGTTCTCAAGGCAAAGCATATTAGCCAAAGTATAAGCGCAAAATTCCGGAGACAGGAACAACTTGATGTGTTTGTGTGATCAAAAAGAATATTATATGATATAACTTATATGTGGAATCTAAAAAAGAGTACAAATTAACTTATTTACAAAACAGAAATAGACTCACAGACATAGAAAATGTCTGTGAGTAGAAAAACTTATGGTTACCAAAGGGGAAGGGGTTGGGAGGGATGAATTGGTAGTATGAGATTAACACTAGCATATATAAAATAGATAAACAATAGATAAACAGCAAGGATTTACTATATAGCACAGGAACTATATTCAATATCTTGTAATAAACTATAATGGAAAAGATTAAAAAGAAAACGAAGATAGACACACACACATGTATATACATATATATATGTATCCAAATCATTTTGCTATATAAAACTTAGAGGAAAACATAGGCAGAACACACTTTGACCTAAATCACAGCAATATCTTTTTCTATCCATCTCCCAGAGTAATGGAAATAAAAACGAAAATAAACAAATGGGACCTGATTAAACTTAAAAGCTTCTGCACTGCAAAGGAAACCATAAACAAAATGAAAAGACAACCCACAGAAAATATTTGCAAATGATGCGACCAATAAGGGATTAATTTCCAAAATTATTACAAACAGCTCATGCAGCTCAATACCCAAAAAACAAACAACCCAGTCAAAAAAAGGGGCAGAAGACCTAAATATTTCTCCAGAGAAGACATACAGATGGCCAAGAGGCACATGAAAAATGCTCAACATCACTAATTATTAGAGAAATGCAAATCAAAACTACAATGAGATATCACCTCACACCAGTCAGAATGGCCATCATCAGAAAATCTACAAACAATAAATGCTGCAGAGGGTGTGGAGAAAAGGGAACCCTCTTGCACTGTTGGTGGGAATGTAAATTGGTACAGACACTATAGAGAACTGGGTGGAGGTTCCTTAAAAAAACTAAAAATAGAGCTATTATATGATCCAGAAATCCCACTCCTGGGCATTTATTCAGAGAAAAACATGTTTCAAAAGGATACATGTACCCCAATGTTCACTGCAGCACTCTTTACAATAGCCAAGACATGGAAACAACTTAAATGTCCATCAACAGATGAATGGATAAAGAAGATGTGGTGTATATATATATATATATATATATATATATATATATATAGGAATATTATTCAGCCATTAAAAAAATGAAATAATGCCATTTGCAGCAACATGGATGGACCTGGAAATTATCATACTAAGTGAAATAAGTCAGACAGAAAAAGACAAATATCATATGACATCGCTTATATGTGGAATCTAAAAAAAAATGGTGTAAATGAACTTATTTACAAAACAGAAACAGAGAATGAACTTATGGTTACTAGCAGGGAAGGGTAGTGGGGAGGGATAGATTAACTAGTACTACCGTTAACAACAGTTTAACATATGTAGAAATGAGAGCATGACCAGGCTAATTTAGCGGTACTGAATGCAGTTTTTAAGTTGTTTTATTGGTGCAATATTCAATCTAACTCTTGATTCAATTTATTGTATTTTTAGTTTATAAAACGTGTTTTCACTTCTAAGAACTTTTCTCAGATTTCTCATTTTTCTTTGAAGAAAAAACTTGCTGTATAAATGCAATTTTCATTAAATCTCGCTGAGAATGTGAATTAGTTAATTGTTATTTGCTGGGTTTTGTTTGTTGTTTGGTTGGTTAGATTGGTTTGTTTTTCGCCTGTTTCTTACATTACTGTTTAACCAGGGGTATTTTTCTCAGAATATGCGATCTTTCCCCACTCCCTCCTGCCGTCTTTTTTTCTGCACCTCGAGGCTTGCTTGCGGGATCTTAGTTCTCCGACCAGGGATCGAACCCAGCTCCTGCAGTGAAAGTGTTGAGTCCTAACCACTGGACCACCAGGGAATTCCCCCTCCTGCCTTTTAAAATGCTGAGGGATTATTTTTCCTAGTTTGTCATTGATTTGTGTGATCACTGTTTAATTGTTTTAGTCCTGGACAAAAGAGAAGGCTAAAGTTTACATTCACTGAAAATTTTCTTTGACAACTTAGAGAGTCAGTTGTTTTTGTAGGATTGTGATTAAACAGAGGACGGCAGTCAAAGAAAATAAAAGTTATTACATAAAGATTCTCCCATTGTGCGTGGGGGGTCTGAATCAATAGTAAAAAGTTTTTTATTACTGCCTAGAAGGTGTTCCCTTCATTCCTGTTCTCTAGTTCTACTTAGTTGACTGACCTTTCTTCCTTAAGCCAATTTATTCACTCTGAGAAAAAAATCCCTTTCTTTCCAGCTCTCCTCTGCTTTCCCAAGGGCTGCATTATCTAACTGGATGTCTGATGGAGGTCGAGATTAGATCCACACCACTATTTTGTGCCTGTGAAAAGTTAGTAAAACTTTTGTGGCAGGCTAGGTAAGACGGTGAATTTTACTTTTTTTCATTGACCTCTCTTCCATGTCGATATGTATTAATGAGAACTGTAGAACTCTTGGAACAGAACAACTCCATCCAAACCTTTGCATTAAGACATTTGACAAACTCTAACATGGCTTCTAGCAGTTTAAGGCTGTGTCCTGGAATGATCCCAGATCCCTTTAAAATGCCTGCCTGAGAAAGTTCATTGCTGCCAGGAGAATTTACTGTTTGTTCGTGAGAGAGTGGCACGGACATATATGCACTACCAAATGTAAAACTGATAGCTAGTGGGAAGCAGCTGCTTCGTACGGGGAGATCAGCTCGGTGTTTTGGGACCATCCAGAGGGGTGGGATAGGGAGGGTGGGAAGGAGGGAGATGCAAGAGGGAAGAGATATGGGGATATATGTATAGCTCATTCACTTTGTTATAAAGCAGAAAGTAACACAACATTGTAAAGCAATTATACTCCAATAAAGATGTTAAAAAACACACACACATACACAAAAAAAATAAAATAAAAAATATAAAATCCTCTCTCTGCCCTTTGAGGTGTAAAGCTACCACCTAAAACTTTCCTCAGGGTCCTGAGAGCCACCTCTGAAAGCAAACAGGGAATTAGTTAGGGAGATAACCTGCCCTCTCCCAGTCCCCATGGGAGGGTAGGGCCCTAGCTTCAGTGGGGCACAACCTTGCTGCAATACGCAACAGTGTATCCTGTCCAAAGGATGAAGAAGCTTGTTTTTCTTCCAGAGAAGCACCAATGAACAAATCCGCATGGTCTAGTCACATGGATTAACCCTCTTAATACCACTCAGTGCCTTTCCCTTAGCACAGCACAGCCTTTAAAAAGTCGATAGTCTTTTGTTTTGGGGAAGTTGAGTTCAGTTTATGCTGGGCCCTCCTCTCTGTTATAATCGTATTTCTGAAGGAAATCTGTCCTCACCAGCTTTTTTTTTTTAAACATCTTTATTGGAGTATAGTTGCTTTACAATGCTGTGTTAGTTGCTGCTGTATAACAAAGTGAATCAGCTATGTGTATACATGTATCCCCATATCCCCTCCCTCTTGCATCTCCCTCCCACCCTCCCTATCCCACCCCTCTAGGTGGTCACAAAGCACCTAGCTGATCTCCCTGTGCTATGCGGCTGCTTCCCACTAGCTAGCTATTTTACATTTGGTACTGTATATACGTCCATGCCACTCTCTCACTTCGTCCCAGCTTACCCTTCCCCCTCCCCATGTCCTCAAGTCCATTCTCTACGTCTGCGTCTTTATTCCTGTCCTGCCCCTAGGTTCTTCATGACCATATTTTTTTGTTAGATTCCATATATATGTGTTAGCATACGATATTTGTTTTTCTCCTTCTGACTTATTTCACTCTGTAGGACAGACTCTAGGTCCATCCACCTCACTACAAATAACTCAATTTCGTTTCTTTTTATGGCTGAGTAATATTCCATTGTATATGTGCCACATCTTCTTTATCCATTCATCTGTCAATGGACAGTTAGGTTGCTTCCATGTCCTGGCTATTGTAGATAGAGCTGCAGTGAACATTGTCGTACATGACTCTTTTTGAATCATGGTTTTCTCAGGGTATATGCCCAGTAGTGGCATTGCTGGGTGATATGGTAGTTCTCTTTTCAGTTTTTTAAGGAACCTCCATACTGTTCTCCATAGAGACTGTATCAATTTACATTTAATGAGTGTCTGGTTTTATCTTTGACAACAGCCAGTAGTCTCTTCCATTCTGCTGCTTTGAAGTCTTGTGAACAGATGGGTACCTCTCTAGTTTCTAACAATGATAAATGTTTTTCCATATCTCATTAGCTTGGGTATTACTGTGGAAATTGGCAAAGAGGAAACATTAAGCATTTAACATAGTATTTCAGTTCCAGAATTCTCCATAAGCTGTTACTTGCGATATAAGTGTACAGAATGGTGAAGGGGGCAGGGTAGCATAACAGAAAAGATCATGAGTTTTGCAGTAAGAGTGGACTTCGGTTTGATTCCTTGCTTCATTATTTTTATTGGTTTCTTAAAACTGAGCAAGGGAGTAAAATTTCTTTGTCTCAGTGTTGTCATTTGAAAATAGGACTAAACAACAAGGTCCTACAGTCTAACACAGGGAACTGTATTCAATATCTTGTAATAAACCATAAGGAAAAGAATATGAAAAATATATATCTGAATCACTTCGCTGTACACCAGAAACTAACACAACATTGTAAATCAACTATACTTAAGACAGAAAATAGGACTAATAGTGCCTATCTCATAGACTTGTTGGAAAACTGAGATTGTATAAGAAAACACGTGCCATAGGTAGTACTTAGCTCATAGTCATTGATGAATAAATAATTTTCTACTTTGTATTATAAATCTCTGACAAGCCCCAAAGAGATCTGTTTCCTCTCTCTGTTGTTACAACAATGTACCTCCTTATGGTATCCTTCATGAACCTATCTGTGGGTTTCCTCCCTTACTCCATAAGCTTCTTCACAGGCATCATTTATCCTTTTATCCCCACCTCCTGTCAATTGAAAAGATGGGCATTTGATACATGTTTACTGAAAAAGCAGTACATGAATGAATGAACAGCTGTAACAAAGTACTGGTGAACTCAAGGGACCAAAATTGTTTTAAGTTTACATAGGCCAAGTCAATTAATGATGTCCAGTTCGGTTGTGAGAATAATGAAAGCGGCATAAGACATTAATGGTTTCATTTTTCTTATGTTTGATCTGAAACAAAGATCTATCTATTGTGCTACCTTATAACTTTCTTAAGAATTATCAGTCTCAGAAACAGGGTCTAAAGGTACCAATGGGAAATTACCACTGCATATTTTTCATTTCCTGCTTTTGGGTATCTGGTTGGACTGCTTAAGCTCAACTTGTTAAAGCCTAGTAAATGCCTCCCCCACTTGACTTGACTCATAGGTCCTCTTTTGCCCACAGGCAGTTGTCTTCGGAGAAGAGAAGAAAGAGCTCTCGTATACTGAGGCAACTCAGGAACTCAATAGAACAATGGAACACCATTCTTCCATAGAAAATTTGGATGAAGATGGATATACTCAATTAGACTTCAGCTCTTGCAATATCATCAGGAAACCTGTGGTCTCAGAGAAAGGTATATTTTTTTCTTTCTGACTTCAACATTTACATTCTCATCAACTAAAACTGGAAGTGGAAAAAATTGGAGAGACTTGCGATTTGTTGGGCTTTTATTAATATATTGTAAAAGGTTTTCAGAAGTCACTGAAGATAATTTGAACGTGCACTAAGACTTTTGGTAACCATTCAGTGACTAATCATTACTACAGCTGACCCTTGAACAACATGGGTTTGAACAGCATAGGTCCACTTATACATGGCTGTTTTTCAAAAGTAAATACTGCAGTACTACACGATCTGCTGTTGGTTGAATCCGGGGATTCCAAACTGTGGATATGGAAGAACTGAGATACAGAGGGCCAACTCTAAGTTATATGGAGATTTTTGACCTTGGGGAAGGGCGGTGCCCCTAATCCCTGTGTCGTTCAAGGGTCAACTATGTTTAAGTTAATTATTATGCTGATAGAAAATACTCACAATTTCTCTGTTCTATAGGGACAGACGCTTCAAAAATAAGAAGTTGGTAATAAGTGTGATGAAATGCAAAGCTGAAAGAATTTCAATAGGGGTGACTTGTTTATTTGACAGAAAAGAGTAAATTGCAGAATGGAGGTCAAAGAGACACAGAAGTATAAATGAACAACATCAGGATATTGGAGATAAGAATGAGAAGAATGCAAAGATGAATAAAACAACTTGTGATTTTATGGAAAAGGCCAAAGGGAAGTCAGAATTCATAGGGTTTAGAATCCTGAGTCTGTTTGTGTGTGTGTGTGTGTGTGTGTGGTAATGAGATTGATTTGGAATTTTTTTTTTTAAACAAAAGGGAGTTCTTTGTATGCCAGTGAAGAAATATATATGTATTAGCCAAAAAGATCCCATTACCAGGACGTGAGTCTTAGACATAACGTAAAAGAGGTGACATCTGGAGAAGGGCATTAAAAGATTTCTCTCTTCACTGAATGAGCACTTTAATCTCTATGGCTCCCCTATTTGACAATTCTCTGAAATGCTTTTATTGCTTATTCTCAGTTTTTAAGTGGTGATATTAATATAAAGCGAGTTTCCTGTTATCAAGAGATTATTCACAGGTTTTGACGGCAGAATTTACTCTCTTCTGCTTTCTGTTCATTCCCATTGCGCAATCATTTTCCTCTTGTCACTTATGCAATTCTTTTCTTGGGCAACTTGATTGGGGAAGAGTGGAAAAACTAGATGATGCAAGAGGTAGGGAGGCATGTGTGTGTTTATAGATGTGTGTGGACAAATTGTGTTAGTCCCTAAACTAGGTACTTTTACATATGCTAACTTAATGCCCACAATAATCCTTTGAGGTATTACTAACCTAATTTTTCACAAAGAGAAATGGAAAAACAGAGGAAGTAATTTGCCCAAGGACGTGCAAGAAGTAAGTGAAAGGGGAAGATTACCCTTAGTAACCAGAATTATTTCTGCTACATTAAGCTATCTCTTCTAAGAATAGGTAGGATTTCTTGAATCCTGGTAGTGTCAAGAACTATAGACATCAATGTGGAGCTGAAATTAGGAGTGCATAGATATCAAGTTTCAGAACCTGAAGAGGTATGCTAAAGGTGGAGAAAAACTCAGACTAATCCTACATGACTAGCTTATCTGGATATCAGATTTTGATGAACTGTAGAATTGAAGTGTTCTGTGATCCATCATCCAATTTCTTTATTCAATTTCTGCTCCCTATGGCGCCTCAGGATTTTGTGCTGCATCCCCTTGTTGGCGTCCCATTGCTGTGACTTTGGGAATTTTATGCTTGGTAATGCTGGTGGTAACTGTGGTCCTGTGTACCATGGGTGAGTATTGGTGGGAGAGGTTAACAACAGACATTTAATAAGCATTCATACTGTTCCAGGCACTCTTTTAAGAGCGTAACATAATCTAATTGAATCTGTATATTGACCCTATTGAATTGGCACTATTAGTTCTCATTTTATTTCTAGGGTCATAAACTAGTTATTGGTAGGACCATGATTAGAAATTTGGGTGATCTGTCTTAAAAACTCATACTCTTAACTGCATGCTCTCCTTGAATAGCTGGTTTCAAAGCTATGGAATTCCTAGGATAAATTAATGAAAGCAAACCAGCGGAGGTAAAAAGGAAGTACAATTGGTGCTTATCTTCCTAACGAAATAAATTCTCTAAAGAGACTATAAGCTATTTTTTATGTCTCATGATTTAAGGAAATTGTTTTATACCTGATCTTTACTCTAAACTCCTTTGGATAATATCAGGAAATACCTGAGGCACTTATCAAATACTAACTTGTTATTTTGTGACAGATGAATAAATTTCCATAGATTTTATTGCCTCATGCATTCAAAATTGAATAAAGTATTATTGTACCTTCAAAGAGGCTATATGAAAGATTTCTTAAATAGGCAAGTGTTTATTGAGTACATTCTATGTTATAGGCACCAGGCAGGTTCTCAAGGAACTCTCATTTTTAAATAATAGAAGGAAGATAGAAGATTTATTACTCTTTCAAATCATCCGTGATACCAATTGACTGTATTCCATTTGCTTCATTTTTCTCTTTTGTATTAAACCTTCTTCATGGAAGTTATTTTTTTTTCTATATATTTCATCTATCATCTATTCTATCTATCTATCTATCTATGATCTAACTTTACCTCTCCATCAGCAATGTATTATCTATCACTAATCAAGTATGTATCCCTTTACATTTCAACAAAAATATGGTTTTGGGGATTTTAATTCTCAAACATAGCAAAATGACTTTTTCTTCTGTAATTACTATTGTTGTTGGTATATGAAGCTATCTGGAGACCCAGTTCAGGGAACAACCTGTTGAAGGATAACAGCTTTCAATCAAGAAATAAAGAGAACCACAGTCAACCATCTTTAGAAGAGAAAGTGGCTCCTACCAAGGCTCTCACGACCACAGGCAAGGAAGAATTGAAAGATTAATAAAGTCCTTGATTCAGAAGGGTCAATTATTGGTGCTAAGGTTTGGAGCAAGGGGTGAAGAAAGTACTTTTACGTGCGGTGATTGTGCATCCAAGGAAAGCCCACAGCAGTATTGTCTCCGTAAAATACGTCCCCTGTCATATATAAAGTGATATCATAAATACCTTATGAACTTAGTTGAATCTCCAACTTAGTTGGATTTATTTAAAAATCAGTAACTAATTTATCACAGGCTATGTATTTAGGCTTATAGGAGATTGTATAATTTGATGTGAAGGAACGAAAAGTGTTCTCATCCCTTAGGGAATTGACATTTTAAAATGATATAGTTAAAGTAGGACATAGGAAAAGAAAAACGGATAGAAAAAGGAAAGAAGGGAAAGTGTTGCTAAGAATTAAACATTTACAAAAGAAATAAACCTAACAGATATGTTTCTGTAAACTCTGGTTAAATTTGTTTTTCTTTAATCCTGCAAGTTCATTTATTTAATTACAATTTTATATACACGAAACTTCAATTTCTAATTGCATCATTATTGACTATGACAATATTTTGACTTCAATTTTCCATCTCTGGACACATACCTCCTCACTATTTGTATCACATTACTCTATAATGTGAATGATTGCTCTTTACTTTTCTTATTTGGAAAATTGCATTCTGAAATGGATCTCACACTTGTAAAATAAGTTAACATGAAATTACTGTATATCGCAGTGATTGATTTTGAATTGATTTATTAGTTACCATGGAGAAAGGAGTTCTGGTCTGACTTTGAAGGAATGGAAGACAAGTCAAGAAGGAAAGGAGGGTTCACTGTCTAAAACACTGTTTATAGCCACTCAATTCATTTTTTAATTGTACATGAATAAGGGGTTTTAATGTAGCCTCTTCTGTAAGGTTGTATCCATATAGTTTGAATTGAAAATGAAATCTATTAATGGTAATTCATTGATTATTTATCAAGTGTCCTTAGGATGAATGGTACTTGCACTGAAAGAGGGAACTGGTATAGTATGAATCTCATCGTATTTATCTTTTATTTCCAGGAGTTCTTTCTAGCTCTTGTCCCCCTAACTGGATCGCACATCAGAATAGCTGTTATCTATTTAGCACACCATTAGATTCCTGGGATACAAGTAAAAGACGGTGCTTGCAACTGGGCTCTAATCTCCTGAAGATAGACAGCTTAAAAGAGTTGGTAAGTGTAGATTTCAGTTATAATTATCTGTGGTCTCTATTGAACAGAAAAATAGAGGTAGGTTCCAGGTAACGATGATTTTTCCCTAAAAGAAAGTCATTTCACATATCCTCCATGATTATAATAATAGCATACATTAAGTGAGGAAAGTGCATAATATATGCTTCTCTCTGTAATTAATTAATTAAAATATGAACACATTTTACTTTGAAATAAATCCTTTAAGCACAACTGCACGTTGACTATAATAGGCCACTACTCATTTTTGTGGCCTTGGATTTCAGGTTGTGAGTGTGGTGGAGTGAAATAGAAAAATCTTCCCCTTGTTATCATAATTACCGAGAGAAACAGCAGCTATGATAATATACATTTATAAATCATTTACTCCTTGCAATATACTAGGAAAGGCAAAGAGGTTTAAAAAGTAGGCTTGTTTTAGCAGTGCTCAAATAATTTGTGAGAAAATAGAAACAACTCAGGTATTAAAAGTAAAATATCTCGTACCGGCCACAAGTGTCATAGAAATTCAGGGAGAGATCCCCACGGACATAAAAACTTTACAGAAAATGTGCAACTTACAACGCATCTTGAATGAAGGATAGAACTCAGATGAGCCATGAGAAGGGGTTAATAGTCAGGAAACATTCTATACTACAAATCTAAACGATCTATAACTTCTATACTTACTTTTACTATTCTCAATATTTTTGTTTCTATTTTGTCTTACCCAACAGTTATAGTTCACATAAAAATTAATGGAAGTAGATGTATGATTAAAAAAAGAGCATAGGACTGGAAGTCTGTCTGACTTTTAGACCTTCCCGTAATTGCCGCTATGTTGTGCTATATTTGTCAGCAATTCACATATGATCTTTAACCCCCAGATTACTTATGCGTAACTCATGCAGTGGGACTAAACTACTTTAAAATTCTCATCTCACTCTGAGAAGCATTTCTTTTTTTTTTTTTTTTTTTGCGGTACGCGGGCCTCTCACTGCTGTGGCCTCTCCCGCTGCGGAGCACAGGCTCCGGACGCGCAGGCTCAGTGGCCATGTCTCACGGGCCCAGCCGCTCCGCGGCATGTGGGATCCTCCCGGACCGGGGCACGAACCCGTGTCCCCTGCATCGGCAGGCGGACTCTCAACCACTGCGCCACCAGGGGAGCCCCTGAGAAGCATTTCTTGACAAAGGTCATGTAAATTTATATTTTCTGTTAAAATTGTGGAGAAGATGGTGGCCTGTCATCCATGAACATTGCCTAGGTTATGTTGTCACCCTTGGATTTTGTCAGGTAGGTTGAATGCAAGCAGTGCAATGTTGACATTAAGGATGCATTCTTTATTGGAAAATTAAACGATACGACTCTGAAGAAATGAGATACGACTTTTGAGACACTCAATGGCATTCTCTGAATTGGCCAAGACAGAGAATTGGTCAAGACAGAATTGGCACTTCTGTCTAAGTTGATGCCAGTATATGTGTACATCTTCCACCAAGGTGACTCAATCTCTGTTTCTCAAAATCTCCAAGAGTCTGTTTCTGTATCTTCTCTTTATCTCTATCATCTCTGTCTATCACACTCTCTCTCTCTCCTTGACTTGTATTTGTATTTATGTTTCCTTACAGGAATTTATATCTAGGCAAGTGTCTTCCCAACCTGACCATTCATTTTGGATAGGGCTTTCTCGCCGTCAGACTGAAGAACCATGGCTCTGGGACGATGGTTCAATGTTGTTGTCTAACTTGTAAGTATCTGGAGAGACAAAGCTTCATACTCTTCCTCAGAGAGGTGAGAGCATGTCAGGCAGTTAAGAATCTGATCTGTTGGCCATAATAAGAAAGAGAGAGAAAAAGATACATAGTGATGGGGAGAGAGAAAGAGTGAGCCAGGAGAAAAAAAGAAAACAAGAGGGTAGAGGAGGACTGAAGAGTCACGAAGAGCTGAATGGCCATCTCGAGCTGTCAACACAAGTGCTCCCTCAGCTTTCTTACTAGGAGGGCATGTGTGTGAAGCTGCCCAGGAAGGTGCGATCACTGTGTCAGTGTAAAACTCTGCTTAAGAGCAATGCTTTGAAGTCAGTTCTCAGCTTGAGTCAATGATTGGCCCACTCATTGTGTGGAACTGGATGAGTTCCTTAATCTAACGGCACCCCTCTTTCTGCACCTGTAAATGAGAATAAAAATAGTACGTACCTCTTAGGATTTTGAGATAAAAGTAAAATCACTTAGCACAGCATCTTGCACATAGTAAATGTGTGATGCATGCTATTATTATTAATTTTAAAAGCGACCACATTTCACTTTTTTTTTTTTTTTTTTTTTGCGGTACGCGGGCCTCTCACTGTTGTGGCCTCTCCCGTTGCGGAGCACAGGCTCCGGACGCGCAGGCTCAGTGGCCATGGCTCACGGGCCCAGCCGCTCCGCGGCATGTGGGATCTTCCCGGACCGGGGCACGAACCTGGTCCCCTGCATCGGCAGGTGGACTCTCAACCACTGCACCACCAGGGAAGCCCACATTTCACATTTTATAAAGCTCTTTTAGACATATGAACATTTGCATGATTATAAATTTTTCCTCATTGTATGTATACTCACTAATATACACACAATGAAGAAGAATTTACATATGGAGACTTATTATGAGGAATAAGCTCACACATGATTATAAAGACTGAGAAATCCGACAATCTGCTGTCTGCAAGTTGGATACCCAGGAAATCATGTAGTGTATGAGCTTCAGTCCAAGTATGAAGGGCTTAAAACCAGGGGAGCCAATGGTGTAAAACCCAGTGCCAGAGCAGGAGAGGGTGAGATGAGATGAGATGTCGCCACTCACACAATCAGGCAGGAAGAAAGGAGCAAATTTCTGCTTCTGCCTTTTTGTTCTATTTAGGCCCTCAATGGATTGGGTGATGCCCACCCACGTTGGGGAGTGAAGTCTAATTTACTGAGTCTAGTTCACTGATTCAAATGACACACTCGAAAATAATGTTTGATCTGGCTGTTGGTAGTAAAGTTGACACATGAAATTAACTCTCACAAAGTGTTGAAGTCTTCCTCACTGCAGTTGTCGTTCATTTTCTCTTTAATATCTGCAGAATATGAAATTATATTCCCCTTTTCAATTTCTATTATTGGTGTGTGTATGTGTATTTGCATATGTGTGTGTGTGTGCTTTCTTCTTTCTTTTCTTTTTTTTAATCAATCTCATTGGGTGTAGTTTTCAAAGAAAGAACTTGGAACTTGTGGCTGTGTTGATTCTTTCTCCCTCTGTGTCTTTTTCTCTCTCTTTTTTTCCCATTAATTTTGGTTTTCACCTTCATCATTTCCTTCCATTCAATTTCTTTGTGTTGAATTTGCTACTTTTTTTTTTTTTTTTTTGCGGTACGCGGGCCTCCCACCCCTGCGGCCTCTCCCATTGTGGAGCACAGGCTCCGGAAGCGCAGGCTCAGAAACCATGGCCCACAGACCCAGCAGCTCCACAGCATATGGGATCCTCCCGGACCGGGGCACGAACCCGTGTCCCCCGCATCAGCTGGCGGACTCCCCACCATTGCGCCACCAGGGAAGCCCCAAATTTGCTACTTTTTCTCTAACTTCTTGTGTGGACTCATGAAGTTCATCCTTTTTTTTCCTCAAGTGTGTACATTTAAGGCTATAATTTTAGTGTATTTTCATTTTCATTCAGTTCAAACTACTTTCTAATTTTCATTGTGAGTTGTTCTTTGGCCAATGAGTTACTTCGAAATGTATTTCTTAATTTAGAAATATCTGTGTGTTTATAGTTATCCTTCTGTTTTAGGTTTTAGTTTAGTTCCATTGTGGTCAGAGAAAATACTCAGTGTGACTGCAGTTCTCTAGTTTTTGGTTTTGTTTGTTTGTTTCTTTGGCCACACCATGCAGTGCAGCTTGCAGGATCTTAGTTCCCTGACCAGGGATTGAACCCAGGCCCTCAGCAGTGAAAAATCCTGAGCCCTAACCACTGGACCGCCAGGGATTTCTCAGTTCTCTGGTTTTTATTTGCTTCATCTTCCCATACTGAGAGAATTATAATAAAATCTTCCACTGTAATTCTACTCACAACTCTGTAAACATTTTTGTTGATGTGTTGAAGCCAAATTATTAGGCATATATAGTTTAGAATTGTTATATATCTTGCAGGCTCAGGCTCATTCAATGTACTTTTTCTTTTCTTTCTTTCCTCTTTTTAGAACTTTTTTTTTATTGTTCCACCTTTTCTTATGTTAATTTAGAGTTTACTTTTTAGCAATTACTCTAGAGATTTCAACATACAGTCTTCACTCATCAAAGTCTAATATTAATTGGCCTTTTCATGTTTTTCCCGGGCAATACAAAATATTAGAGTATTTCTTTACTCTGTATACTCCCTCCCCAATTTACATGCTATTATTTTTGTGTATTTTAACTCTGGCCCATATTTTCCCACATTCTAGTATCTCTAAAATTGGCATATGTCTTACCACTGCTGGTCTTTTATAGTCATTGTCATCCTGCACTAAAATTGAGCTCTGTCAAAGCGTAGCATTTGTTTCTGCCAGTCAAAGAGGAACACCACAAACCTGAGCCTACTTAAATTAAACACTCCACTAGGGGTTTTGTGTGTGTGTGTGTGTGTGCGTGTGTGTGCGTGTGTGTGTGTGTGTGTGTATACTGTTATAGGTTCAGACAGAAAAATTGTACGAGTAGCAGCTTGTGGCTCAACATCATAGGGGGTATAATTTTTTCCTCCCACCTTCCCCCTGGTGGCAAGATTGAGAAATGCACTTTTCATTGTTACTCTTTTTTGTTTGGCAGTTTTATTTTTCATTTACTCCTGCACCAAGAGAGTCCTTTGTTTTCCAGCTTCTGCAGGGTTTTCTGTTAAATTCCCATCTCGAATGCATTTATTTCACAGAATTAAATGAATGGTACACCAATGGTTGATGGCATCTTGGATTCAATAAAAGTATAGCCCTAGAAAATAGATTTATGCAGTCAGTTTATTAGATTTTCCCACATATTTACGGGTTTCATTGCTTCTTAATCCTCTCTGCCTCTCCTACCTTCCATTTTGAATCATTTTCTTAAATATGAAGAATACTCTTTAGTATTTCCTTTGGAGTTGAAATTTTAAGGTCAGATTTTCTGTGCTTGTCTAAAACTGTCTTTATTTCAACTTTTCTAAAAAATATTTTGAGTATAAAATTAGAAATTTATAGTCTTTTTTCTTTCAGGCATTCAGAGATATTACTATAATGTATTCTATTTTTATTGTTGTTTTTGAAATGTCAGCTATCTGAAGGTAATATATGTTTTAAATCTGATGTCTTTTTTCAGCTTTGAAAAGTTTTCAGCCACGTGCTTCAGATGTTGCTTCCTTCCTGACTTTATTCCCTTCTTCTGGAATTCCAGTTAAATGTATTACAGACCCATTCACAATATCCTCTATGTCTCATTTGCTTTTTCCTATATTTTTATCCTTTCTTTCCCTGTGACCTATGTATTTATTTCTCACCTATCTTGCAGCGTTTATTTTTCCTCATCTGTAGCTAAACTGCCACTGAAAGCCTCAGTTAAGCTTTTAATTTTGTTTGATGAATTTTTCAGTTTTACAATTTCTCAAATCTACCAGTTGCTATTTATAATTCCTAACTTTCTTCTAACATTCTCAGTATTGTGTTTTAACTCCTCGAATACACTGTATAGTTGTTTTAACATTTGTGCTTGATAATACCAGTGTCATATACTCATTTGTATCTGTTTCTATTATCTTTTCCTTCTAATTTTTATTCATATCGATATATCTGATTTTTTTCTGATAATGCACTTAACATTATCTCTTAAATGTTTGTAGAATGAATTTGAAGTTCACAGAGAAGCTTTTCATTTGCTTCTGATAAGCACCATCGGGTATGAATAGTACAAACTATTATCACATTTTGATTTTAATACCACTTAACTATTTCACTTCCACTAGCCAAAGCACAGTGAATTTATTAACAAAGAATCTTGACAAAATATATCTCCTACTTTTCTATAGCCCTTTGTCTTGTGTTTTCTGTTTTAAAAAACTAATAGTGGACTCTCTAAAGTCATAAGAGTAGGTCCAAATTAACATTTTGATATGTAACTACTCATTGGTGACAGTAATTTAATCTGGCTCTGTACATACTCCAAAATCTCTTAGAGGTCAAGAAAATTTTTTGGAGAAGATCACTGGTCAGAATTCTCCCTGAGGCTGGATCAAAGTTGTTTCATGTCCTTAGTCTAGTTATTTCAATAGAAGAATTCTCTCAATCCTCCAACTCCAGGGCCAAGAAGAGATAGATGTACAGGATGAAAAGTACCAGACCAGAGCTTTTATACTGAGGCTCAGTGATGCCCTCTGAGCTTGACTGAATAATTAACACTGCTCCTTTAGGAGACTAAAGAGCAAACAGAACAGAGCCGTGCTTCTGTTAACCCATGGTAATTCTCATAATCGTCTCTCATTATATTGCAATACAAAGCAAACTTCAGGATGCATTAAAAATATAGGGTTGTTTGAACTGCCTTTAAATGGCTTTGATATCAGTGATTCTTCACTTAGTTCTAAATAACTTTTAGCAAGAACGCTTCAACTTGGTCTACTCACTAAACATACCCAATAATATTTTCGCTAAACTGTTCCTTCATTTGATAAATATACTTCTAGGTAAAAGGTTAAAAGAGAAGTAAAGAACTGTCTATAGAATGTTAAACAGTTTTTCTTTTTTGTCAGTTTTATTTAATTTTATGCAACTAGTAGTATTTCTTAAAAAATTTTTTGAGTCATTTTTATGCCTTAGTAATGAAGGTTATTTTGTTACCACTGGAAACAAATAGAATCTAAATTCAAGTTTCCTTTTTCAATGATATGTACACTTCAGAGACTCTTTTCACCAGTATCCTTACCAATTTATTTCAGCATTGTGGAGACAGTGGACAACATTCCTTATGTTTGTTCTATACGATTACCTTATTGTATTTTATTTTAACAGGTTTCAAATCAGAAGAACAGTTACCAACCAAGACTCATCTCACAGTTGTGTATGGATTCATGCGTCAGTCATTTACGACCAACTTTGTAGTGTGCCTTCACACGGTATTTGTGAGAAGAAGCTGTCAACATAACGGTGGGGATGTCGCCGTAGAGGAGCAGAGAGCAATATGTAAGATAGTAAGGAGGGTAGAAAACAACATGTTTATGACCAAAAGCATCATAAAAAAATCATCCAATTCCATCTCTTTTTTTCTCAAACAGCCGAGAGAATATGTCTGCCTTATCTCTGACTAAGAGAATCTTGTATAAGGCGAAATTGTAGGGAATCTGCTGTTACAAGAAAGCTTTCTCCTTTTTAAATACTATCAATCAAAAAAAGATCTGATAATGAATATAAAAAAGTAACCTGTCCTCTTGACAGAGGTATTAACATGTTGTAATGCAAAACATGTTTTATTACTTTTTATGATTACTGTTTTGCAGTTTTCAGCAATTCCTCAGGAATTAATTACTGTTCAAAGGTATTATTGGAACATAACTAAGTTCCCTCATATGAGGATTTGTCTCTTTCTTATTTTCTTTTAAACTTTCCCATTGGTGCTACTTATACTTCCAACGGGGATTTCCATATTACTGGAGAGGCATTTACAGCCCTCTTGTATTCATTAATATGTGAACAGAAATCGCATCACGGTTCACTGCATTTTTCGCTTTTAAATGGTTAATGTTACGCAAATTTCATTTTAATAAAAAATGCTAATTAACGAACCTTTGGCCTTTAAATTATGTGCCATGTGTAATTAACACTATCTCTATTTGCCCTCTCCCCAAAGATGATGATGAATCTGACCCTGGGGAGGAGGTAGTATAATAGGTAGTTTTGTGCTGAAGAATAAATTTTGGATCTTAAATATTTAAAAATCTAAAAAAAGAAGATAGAAATGTTTGGTGAGGTTGACTATTGTCTTTTAAGACACTAACTTGTGTTGTCACTATCTGAAAAGGAATGTGGAAGGGCAAAGATAATTCAGGTTGAGAGTTAAATTAAGGCATAAAGCGGGATTTCGAAGCGATGCCATGCATGTTAATTTTGTTTTTGGTTTAACTGGGTCTCCTGTATCCTCCGAATGGAGTGGATGGTTTGAAGAAACCTTGATAATCAAGGAAATAATCCTGTTTGCTGAATGTCCAGCTGCACTTGTCTAGACCAGACAGGTGAGGCAACAATAACCTATAACTTAAAGATAAAAGCACGACTTTAACAAAAGTGGTGGTGTAAAGTCAGAATGCTCTAGGCTGTCCAAGGCATACCATACCTCACTTGTCAATACACGTGTATACCACAACCAAAGTGGGAACGTGCACGGGAATGAAGAGAAAACATCCACACTTTTCCAAGAGACAGAAAAGGGAAAATAGCTACTAGCTGACGTTTTGTCTAAAGGGCAAATTCAAGATGAGTAATGATCATGCCAGAGGAAACACCTATTCAAGCGCCACCATATCCTCTTGCCTGAGTTATTGCAATAATTTTCAAAGAAGTCTCCCAGCATCTACACTTGTCTTTCTATAGTCCATTTTCAAACGTAGCAGACTGATTCCATTAAATTGAAAACAAACCATGCCAGCTCTCTACTAAAACTCTCCTTGACTTCCCACATATCTGAGTAAAAAAAAATAAATAATTAGAAACAAAAACCAAAAGACCTTTACAACGGTCTACTCACCAAGACAATTGCTGGTCATTTACTCCTTCGAGCTAAGCTGCTTTTCTCCTCATGACTCATTCCATTTAGGATGATGGTTTCTGTACTGTTTCTCAGCCACAGCTGGCATGCTTGCATCTCAGGGCCTTTGAGCTTCCCCGTCCCTTTACCTGAACTATTCTTACCCTAGATACCTGCAGGACCTACTCTTTTACCTTTCAAATCTTTGCCCAAGTATCACGTGTTAATGAGGCTGACTCTGACTACCTTATTTAAAATTACCGGCCCACGTTTCTGTACGTTCTTAACCTCCCTCACCCTCTGTATATTTCCATAACTCTTATCACAGTATCATATATTCTACTATTTACTTACTTATTATCTTTCTTGTACATCATCTGCCTTCTTCCATACAATGTAGGCAGTAAAAGTACAGAGAGTTTTGTTTTCCACTGATGGATCTCAGAATCTGAGAATAGTACCTGCAATGAAGTAGGTATCCAAAAAATATTTTTGTCATGGTTGAAAAAAATATTTAAGGACAAATATTAAAAATGTTAATGTGGGTTGGTAAAAATTAGCAAGAATCTGCTTGAATAAAGTTGGAGAAATAACTCTAAGTGCTATTTCATTAGAATCATAATTACCAGCACCTCCTAAATGATAACACCTCAGCTGTGACAATTTCTAATATCCTATCTTCTTACTTCATGTTCATATGTGCTTCTCTTACCTCTCTCCCTTGCAATTTTTTTTTTTTTTTTTTTTTTTGTGGTACGCGGGCCTCTCACTGTTGTGGCCTCTCGCGTTGCGGAGCACAGGCTCCGGACGCGCAGGCTCAGCGGCCATGGCTCACGGGCCCAGCCGCTCCGCGGCATGTGGGATCCTCCCGGACCGGGGCACGAACCCGTGTCCCCCGCATCGGCAGGCGGACTCTCAACCACTGTGCCACCAGGGAAGCCCCATCCCTTGCAATTTTTTACTGCCTTCTCTCCTGTAACATTTTCTAATACATCAATCCAATGCAAATGACCAAATAACTTTTGATATCCTACTTTTTATAGGGCATTATGCAGGAGGAAGGTCTCTTTAGATTTGTTTAATTTAAAATGATCTGATGAACAATGCACAGGTTGAGACACATAGTGAATTCACAATATATGCTTCCTGAGCCATCCCTCCTAGGGTCTGGTTGCTCCAGCCCAAGCATCTTCCACATTCGTTTGTGTTTAGTATGTTTGATTTAACCAAGCTATCTCCCAAAATACAGAAAAGCATTGGTAGAATAATGTAATTCTACTGAATTTATTTGGGAAAAATTTTGGATATTATCTAAAGCAATCTTTTGATTTCCCTCTCAGCTTAGGAAATTTAGGCAAAAAATTGTTACCTGGTTTTCTAAAGTCATAGGTAGTAATAATCCTAAAAGTCCTGACTCCCAGTAAAATATGTGGTTGTTCATGATCATTGTGTACCAAATGTATTGTATACAAAATGTTAAATTGAGTCCACATGCTGTACGAAGAAAGATCATTGAATTGACTACAAGAGAGCATTTTTAAAGCGAATTCTGTCCCTAACCAGCTATGTGCCTTTAGAGCAATCACTTCATCTAGCTGGACTTCAATCTCCCTTTTTGTAAAATGAAAGAGTAGTATCAATTAGATATACCCCAAAGGACTCTCTTAGGCTGACGTTCCGTGTATATGATGCTTTACGCTATGCCCTTGGGGAAAGGAAAAGCCTTGCCCTATAGTCTTTTCTCTTCTCACAAACGCACAGAGAGGTTAAACTTACTCTGAGTGACACAGTGAGTGTATGATGGGTAAGAACCGGGTGAGGTCCCTCTGACTGGGATTATTGCTCAGCAGAGTCTGAAGGAATCTTTGGCAATTGTAAACTCTTGCCATCTTTTACACTGCAGTTACACAGGAAGTACTAACAAGTAAGCAAAAGAGAGCTGACAAGGGCAACCCCCTCCGTAATTGTTCAGAGACCGCCCAAATAGAAAACACATGCTACTTCCCCTCCCCCTGACCAATTTGGCAATCAGTGTCCAAGTTCACAGGAGAGGGGCGGGGCCTCTCCAGACAGGAACTGGGGTTGGAGGCTTCCTCTGCTACTAGCTCAGACAGAACAACCTTAGGAATGCCACTCAGTACCTCGGTTTCTGAGCTGTCTCACTTGGGGAGATCCAACCATCATAGCTCACGGTCACCGCTGCAGGAATCCGGATGCAGGCCAAGTACAGCAGCACGAGGGACATGCTGGACGCTGATGGGGACACCACGATGAGCCTGCATTCTCGAGCCTCTACTGCAACCCAGCGGCCAGAGCCTGGCCACACAGGTACCCTGTCTCCCGTAGTCCAAATTGGCCAGACCCTTGAGAAATGCACAAGATGAGCCACCTCTCCTAGGAATGCACAAAGTGGAGGAAAGAGAAAATGTTTTCATGATTTACAATAACATGTAACGGAGCACTTTCTACAGCTTGCCTGCCACATATATGAACGTGTGGAAAATTAAACGTATATGCGTAGATGTTTTTCTAAGATTCTGTCTCTGGAAGAGTGGTTTGCAGTTGAGGGTGTGTTGCTTTTTTTTACCAAGCAGTTTCAGCACAGAGACGTGAGACTGTATCTACGATGAGAGCAATGTGCCTTCCCCTTCCTGCGTTCCCATGAAGGCCAGATCCAATGCTGTTTTATTTACCAGCTGTGATCTGATCCGGAAATTTAGATTTATAAAGGCTACCTTTTTGCAAGTTTTGAACTCATGGCTTTAGAGGGGGTTTTCCAAGTGGACACACCAACCCTGATATTCTGTTATAATAGTTCTGCATCTTGAAGTTGTGAGGTCTTGTGAGAGTCATGCCAACATTAAGTGTTTGCATTATCATCTATGAAGTGACAGGGGATTAAATCAAATGCCTTCCAAGGTCATTCACCTTTGAAATCCTGACTTCTTGGTGTAAATAGTGGCCCCAGATGCAATTACATCCCATCCCATTCCTTTTTGTTCTGTTGACTCCTAGAATATTATTGAGATGATTGGATTAAATTATGAAAGTATTTAATTTGAGTTACATCTTATGCTTCTATTTCAAATAATTCACCCTTTGACATAGCAATAATATATATTATTACTATATAATTATAAATATATAATTACTATGTAATAATATATATTATTGCTATGTCCATAGAAGAGACAATTCACACACATAAAGAAGGATTTTATTTCCTAGGAAACTCAGCCAGTCTAAGGCAGAAAGGTGAGTTAAGTTCTAGTAAAAAGACATCAAACTGTAGTAGAGACAAGACTAGGTTCTAATACCAGGGGTGTCACTTACTAACTGTGTGATATTGGACAAGTTACTTAAGTAACCTGTGGCTTCAGCTTCTTCATTTGTAAAATGTTAATGATGGTAACCATGTATACAGCGCCTATTACGTGTCTGATATTATTCTAAGCACTTATACATATTAACTCATATTAACTTGAACTAATGTAAAATAGAAGTAACAGAACCTCTCTTATCAGGTGGCTATAAGTACTAAGGTTGATAACTAGGTAAAAAAAAGTCCTTGGTACGTTGCAGACACATCAAAAGTGTTGAGTTCCTTTTCAATATTTCATTCCTTGAGAATTCTTAAAGTGATCTGTTTAAAATTTTTGTGTGGATCTGCCTCAGAGAGAGATTCATGTAGTCGCCTGTATTTTCATATGTCCTAACTTTTTGACCCTATCCAGATATTCTTCACCTTTTAAAATCTGGACACTCACTTTTTCACTGTTCTCTTCCTTTCCTCCTTTATCAAAAAACGTTTAGGTTTTCTTCCCTTTTCTTACTAAACTTTTCCGTTCACTTTCTATTCGTTGAATGACCCTCGACCTGAGACCCACTAATGGGGCTGCTTTTTACATTTTTATTTACTTATTAATTTTTACTAAACTATCTAGTAAGTTGTGAGGCGGTCCTGGGGATGTCCAGCCTCCTTGATGGGAAGCCAAGTGATAACTTTGGGATGTCAGTTTCTGTAGCCACCAGATATGTGTAATAGGACATGGTATGTTTTCCTCCAACAAATCCTGTGAAGAGCCCGCTGTGGTTTCAGGTGGCTTGTGTACAACTTCATTTTCACCTTTGACTGGAGCTGGGAGGTCTCACAAGGCTTAGCCATCCGCATGATCAGGAACACGGTGTACAAGTAAGTTCTGCTGAGGTTGAGGGTGGAGAGGGGGGTGGGGCAGGATCAAGCACCAGCTGAAACATCTGGCAACCTTTTTGTAAGAATGGAAATGCAAACAGCAGGAATAGGGGTTACAAAGAAGGATCTTAGAGGCAAACACCTGAAAATAGTTATCTTACCCTATGTGTCTAATATTTTGTTTCCATCTGGTGATAATGCAAGTATTTAGAGGAATGTCACTCTAGAAGTCTAATTATCTGTTAGAAAAACAGATCTGATATCATTTTGCTGTTAAAAATAACAGCAACAACTACTCTGGGAATGTTTTGGCAATGCAGAAGATTCAGATTCAACTTAATATTGGGGCACAGCTGTGACTAGAAAATTTTAATGTTTTCTTTAGAATTAACAAAAATAAATGATTTTCTAGTTTTCAATTTTTCGACATAAAATTTATGTTTGTGTTTAAAAATGCCAAATAATTCAGAGGATAGAAAGTAAAAACGAAAGACAACACCCTCAGACCTCCTTTCCCTAAATTTATGTTTGGGGTCATGTTATGCCAGGCATGTTGCAAAGTACTGAGGATACAATGTCAAATATGACATGATCCCTGCATATGAGGAAACTTAAAGTCGAATACAACTGTCAACTGAGCAGCAAGTGTGATACAGTGCCGTGATGGGGCATGAGCTTGGTATAAGGGAGAGCTTGGTCACTTCTGTCTGGTAGGCGTAGAGATCAGGAAAGGTTTGAGAGAGGGAGTGACCATTGAGTGGACTTGACTTTAAGATGTTCCCCACGATATGGGAGAAGAAGTGGGAGGTTTAAGTGGCGGCAGGCACTACAGGCAGGCAGACGCATGAGAGGAGAGCCACGGCAATCTTATGTAACTGTTTTTCAGAGAATGTTGACAAATATGTTATGGTGAGGGGCAGAGTCGGAGGGGGAAGGTTGACAAGAGGTAAGTCTGGAAAGTTATGGAAGACATTATGTCATACGGAGGGAGTTTGATTCTATTCAGTAGGTGAAATGAGTAAGATTTAAGCAGGGAATAACATGATCAATTTTGTGTTTTTAGAAGACCATCTAGGCTGCATGAGGAGTATGAAACTGGATGAGCTAATACCCAGATTTTGCACTAGTCTAAGGATGAGAGGAGAAGAACCTGAACTGAAGTGGTGTGGAAGTGGGGAGGAAGATTCAGATATAAAAGATACTGAGCAGGGAGAGTTTAAAGAATTGGTGACCGGTTACAAGGGGGAAGGCAAGGAGAGGGAGAGCATAGGTGGAGTAGGTTCCATCTGATGACATGTAGATGGTGCTACCATGAAGTGAGCTAGAAACTACAAGAGGAATAGGAAAGACAATGGATTCAGTTTAAGTTTGAGATGCTTGTAAGAGAGGGCACATGCAATTGGAGTTGCCCTAAGGCACTTGTATATACAGCATGTGGGTCGGAGGTAGGGATTCTGAACTGCCTATACAGGTGAGAATTGTAGGCATTTAGGTAGCAATTAAACTTTCTGAGTGAGATCACTGAGGAATGTAAACTGAAAATGAAACAAAACAAGACAAAACACCGGAGAAGAGTGCCAAAGAGAGAATCTTAGGGAATACAATTGAGGGGCAGGCTAAGAAAGAGACTCCAGTAGGAGCTGCTAAGGATGAGTGGTAAAGAGTGATGATGTAGAACAGGAGAGAGGAAGCTAAGATGCAATAACTTCAAGAGAAATGGACAAGTCAATGGTAATGAACAGTGAATTTTAAAAATAATAAACAGTCGGGCTTCCCTGGTGGCGCAGTGGTTGAGAGTCCGCCTGCCGATGCAGGGGACACAGGTTCATGCCCCGGTCTGGGGGGATCCCACATGCCACGGAGCGGCTGGGCCCGTGAGCCATGGCCGCTGGGCCTGTGTGTCCAGAGCCTGTGCCCCGCAACGGGAAAGGCCACAACAGTGAGAGGGCCGCGTACCGCAAATAATAATAATAATAATAGTAAACAGTCAATACGGCAGAGAGTACAAGTATGAGGAAGGCAAAAAACAGCTTACTGTTTTAGAAACAAGAAGGAAAATAGATTATTATATAGCACAGGGAACTCTACTCAATACTCTGCAATGGCCTATATGGGAAAAAGAATCTAAAAACAGAGTGGGTATATGTATATATAAAACTGATGCACTTTGCTGTATACCTGAAACTAACACAACATTGTAAATCAACTGGACTCCAAAAAAAATTTTTTTTAAAAGTCACGGCATAAATTTCATCTACTTGATTCAACAAATCTTTAATTCATGCCTACTAAATATTAAGCATCACGGTAGCACTGGGGAGACTATTTTTAGGTGCTTGGAGAAGTGGAAGGAATAATCTGAATCACTAATTAGAAGAACGTCATGCACTGCTGTTGAACATATGTAGGAGGCCACAGAAGCAAAGAAGAATGAATAAGTTACTGACCATGTTTAGTCATGTGGGTATTTTTGGACGAGGTGACACTTGACCTAGTCTGTAAGCCTGAGTCCAGGTTTTCCAGGTAGAGCAACTCAGGCACTGGGTGACCTTTCCAGAGTGAGGAACACACGTGCAAAGATAAGAGCACAGAGGTAAGTACTGCTTGCTGCAGTGTACTCCTGGGTAGAAGAAGGAAGACGAGAGTACAGAGGGGAGAGGTATTGCTTCTGGATTGGAATTTACATTTTTTTTTTTTTTTTTCGGTATGCGGGCCTCTCACTGTTGTGGCCTCTCCCGTTGCGGAGCACAGGCTCCGGACGAGCAGGCCCAGCGGCCGTGGCTCATGGGCCCAGCCGCTCCGTGGCATGTGGGATCTTCCCGGACCGGTGCACGAACCCGCGTCCCCCGCATCGGCAGGCGGACTCCCAACCACTGCGCCACTAGGGAAGCCCTGGATTGGAATTTAGATCAGGATAAGATCATTTTGGGAAACACCAGCAGAATCAGACAGGATGGCAAGGTAGACTGTCGGTCTGAGGAATGGGCAGTCCTCCAAGAAGGGGTGGATGAGGGGATTTGGGGCAGCTGTGGCTAAAAAGTAGGACGAGAGTCTCTACCATGGAGGGTTTTACAGCACGCTGAGGGGCGCTCATGCTCCCTTCTCCTTAAGGGAGAGAGTAAATGTAGTAAACTCACCTTGGTGGTAGAGTGGAGAATGTATGATTTAAAATGACTGTTACGAACATATTCACAATACAGAAGTGAAAAGTTGCAAGTGGTAAAATGCTAGTGTTTCTGTAATTCCATACGGAACTGCCATATCCAGGCAAATATTAACGTGGGGTTTGTTGGGAGGGTTGGAAAATGATTTTAAACAAGCGCTCCGGGGACTTCCCTGGTGGCGCAGTGGTTAAGAATCTGCCTGCCAAAGCAGGGGACACAGGTTCGAGCCCTGGTCCGGGAAGATCCCGCATGCCATGGAGCAGCTAAGCCCGTGCACCACAACTACTGAGCCTGTGCTCTAGAGCCCGCAAGCCACAACTAGTGAAGCCCGCGCTCTGCAAGAAAGAGAAGCCACCGCAATGAGAAGACCGTGCACCACAGGAGGAGTAGTCCCCGCTCTCTGCAACTAGAGAAAGACCGTGGGCAGCAGTGAAGACACAATGCAGCCAAAAATAAAATTAATTAATTAATTAATTTAAGAAAAAAACAATCAGCTCTGGAATGAGAGTGCTCGGATAGAATGTCTGGCTCCATCATTTACTAGCTGTGCAACCCAAAGCAAATTAAGCAGCTCCTGGGCACTGCAGTTTTCTTATCCAAATAAAGGTTAAAATTAGTGCCTTCTTGGGCTTCCCTGGTGGCGCAGTGGTTGGGAGTCCGCCTGCCGCTGCGGGGGACGCAGGCTCGTGACCCGGTCCAGGAAGATCCCACGTGCCGCAGAGCGGCTGGGCCCGTGAGCTATGGCCGCTGAGCCTGCGCGTCCGGAGCCTGTGCTCCGCAGCGGGAGAGGCCGCAGCAGTGAGAGGCCCGCGTACTGCAAAAAAAAAAAAAAAAAAAAGTGCCTTCTTGGCTGCTTCTGGTTTCCAGGCAGCCCACTCTCATCCTTTCTTGGGAGTGTACTTTCCCTTTGCTTAATTTAAACTTAATTAAACTTAATTAAAGTAGCAGTTTACTACTTAAAACTGCTCTATGCCTCTCATCTGAATTCTTTCCCTGGAGAGGACAAGAACCAAGGAAATTGCTGTTCCACAGTGTCTTTCACAGAGCAGAAATTTTAAATTTTAATGAAGTTCAGCTTATCGACTATTTCTTTCATGGATCATGCCATTGGTGTTGCATCTAGAAAATCATCACCAGTACTTCCAATGGAATAAAACAGAATGGAAGCTTGCCACTTGTGACAACATGGATAGCCCTTGAGGGCATTATGGAAGAATTGTCACCTGGGGAATGCCCATGAGTCTCAACCCACGAGTTAAACTAGTTCAAGGGCTTCCTGGTACAACAGCTGCTCTAAACCTTGGCTCTGCAAGAGGGGGGAGCAGTCACCACAGTGTCCGCTGCAATTCCAAACAAAAGCAGAGCAAAAGTAACATCAGTTACCAGCAGCAAAAACACCTCAAACTACCTGGCACTTTCATTATACCGGGCAGCTTTATTCTAGGTAAATGTACCTTTGCTGGACTTTCCATTTATTAAAATGGCTTCCAAAATTTCAAAAAAAAAAATAGAGTCCTCTTGAATAATTATTGGGAGATTCAAATGAAATACTACAACACACTCAGTAAGTACTATTATCAGTTGCTGTGTGTCCTTGGGTAAGGCAACTAAGCTCTCTAGGTCTCAGTTGCCTACCTATAACATGGGGATTATAATAGCGTCTACCTCATAAGGTATTTGTAAAGATCGATGAGATAATTCATATACAGCATGTATCTCAGTAACTCAAGGAATGTTAGCAATTATCATTAATAGTAATGTTATTTTTGAATTATGTTTCAGAAACAAAACCCCTTGACTGGATAAACAATGGACTCATGTAAATTTTGCTCAAAAGGAGAAGGAAAAATACAATTGACTTTCTAATTGCTGTGAATTAGAAACTCGATATTCTAGAAATAGCTTATATGTTTTTAGAAGTATAGTCTGTTGAAATTATAGGAGGAGTAACGCTCATTTACTTTGAGAATGAAAATAGCAAATATTTGAAATCAATTCACAAGAGAAAGGAAACATGCATTTTCACGAACACTGAAGACTATGCTCAAACCACAGAACCTCCAACCTTTTCCCATGAGGTTTACTGTGCACCACATGACAGGATTAAGGAAACAAAGTTGCTAAAAGGACAATATTTAACGTTTAAAAATATATCCAAAACCAGATATATAATCAGCAATATCTCATGATTGAAAAATGTTGTCAGTAATCTAAAGGATGAGGCAAGTCACTTCTGAAATATTATATACCTTGTCACCTGTTTAGCCCCATGTCTCTGTAAGGCTGGTTCACAGGAAGGGTACAAACTGATGTGCTGTGGTTCACAGGGAAATGTACAAACTGAGCGTGACAATTTAATCCTGGCTCTGCCACTAGTTTGCAATGTGGCTTTGTGCAAATTATTTCAATTCTTTGTGTCTTTTCAAGCTTTTACGATCCTTTCTATTTCAGAGGCATATTAATAGCCTGCATTTGGTAATGTTTGTTTCATTTCTTAGAAGGCCTGGGAGTGGAGGTGTACAAAGTGTTCCCTCTGATGCCTGATGAAGGGCAGCTGGTCAAGTATGACAACTCTCTTCATCCACAAAGTTTCGCATAGCTACAAAGGGATTTATATTCAAAACTTGACCTTAGCACTGTAGAGTTTCATAGTATAGTTATAGTAAGAGGATACAGGAAAGGGGTGTTTTTTTCTATATATATCTTATTATTCCTAGGGATCTTTGTATCATTCCTTGGCCTGTCCACACCTTTTTCTAAACATGCCTCGAGACAGCATAGGGGTTCTCTTCCAAAAACTAATACCGCAAGAAAGCCAAGCCAAACTGAAGCACCTCCCAGGCAGCTTATTTTTTCTTATTTTAGGGTGGGAGTGGTCCCTAGAGAGAGACCTCATTATGATCAGGGCACTAGGAATAAAACTCAGGAACGGTAAACCCACAGTCAGAAAAGAAAATACCTAGAGGGAAATACAGCTTCAAAGAAAAGGAAAAAATAAAACTTTCAACACTATATAGCCTTTCCATCATGGAAGCCTGGTTTCCTAGGAAACGGTCACACCTGCTGTAGAAACTCCCTAGGGTTGTGTTTCTCTGGGTCTTTAGTTAAAACAGGAGGGCTTGTGAATATTGAAGCAGGGAGGGAAGGAGACAGGGAGCAAGGAAGAGGTAGAGAGAGGAGAGTTCGGGTAAAGACATTTCCAAATGATCAGGGAAAGATAACTCCTTAGAAGGGAACTTTTTTTTTTTTTTTTTTTTAGAAGGGAACTTTTAAAACTTTGTGTCCTTTAGCAGAGATACACTACACTTCTTTCTTATTATGTCCTAGAGGCAGCCTTAGGAAGGATCATGTATTTATTCTTTGCATGGATATAATTATTATTAAATAATGTTCTAATCCCTAAATTCCATCCCCTTGTTTCACAGTAAGGATTTAAGTCCACTCTTGTTGCTCCTCTGGGCAGAAAGTCAACATCTCCCTTGCCCCAAATATTATAAAAGGAAAAGTGGGTTTCTGGAGGTATAAATGAGTTGGTTGATTTACATAGTTCTTCTTCTCCTTTACTTTCTTCTTACTTCTAATTTTGGCTGGGGAATTATTAATCATAAAAAAGGGACAGGATCTTTTAAAATTTTATGCCTTTGAGATGTGTATTAATATGAATAGGTTTCAGCAGGAAGAGCCAAGTATATAACAGATATTTATAGATACTAAACACATTCATTCATTCCATTTTAACTGAACTTATTTCAACTGATGTTCTAGGTGCCAGAACTGATGTTCTAGTGACTAAACAGACAATAGTCTTTTGCAAGAAGGAGCTTATTTTCTCCTGGAGTAAGACAGACATAACCCCCCTTCCCTCAAATAAGTAAAATATAGAGTATATTTGATGGTAATAACAGATGATGGAGAAAATAAAGCTACCATGGTGGTGGGTCTACATATGTACTTTCCTCTGGAGTCTAGAAACATCCACCTGGTTAATTTTCTTGGGCTATATAGAACTTTAAAGAGACGAGGGTTTTGGAGAGGATGTCTAGCTTAAGCTATATTCTGCTCTGTGATCTTATTCTTTTATGTTCTGCTGATTTGAGCTATTCTTAAGGACAGTGCCGTGAGAAGCTAGCAATTTCCAGAAAAATTTAGGCCAAATCAGATAAGCCAGCTAATTGAAGGATAGGGGAGAAAGCAGATCTCTATTATATCTGTTTATGATTCAGAATCTCACGTAAGTCAGTGTATAGAAACCAGTTTGGCCAGGAGATGAATTTAGCTGAGTCGGCCCTGTGCTGACAGAAATATTGCTGAAAAGTCAATAGATTTTTTAAAAAAAATCAACCTGTAAAGTTTAATTTTAGAGAACCTCACTAGGTTATTTTAGATGACCTCACTAGGTGATGGGCTTACTCTTGACCCAGCAGAGCTTCTGCAATCACCACAAGGCTCTGTGCCTCTGTAAAAACTACATAGTGGGGCTTCCCTGGTGGCGCAGTGGTTGCGAGTCCGCCTGCTGATGCAGGGGACGCGGGTTCGTGCCCCGGTCCGGGAAGATTCCCACGTGCCGTGGAGTGGTTGGGCCCGTGAGCCATGGCCGCTGAGCCTGCGCGTCCGGAGCCTGTGCTCCGTAACGGGAGAGGCCACAACAGTGAGAGGCCCACGTACTGCAAAAAAAAAAAAAAAAAAAACTACATAGTTAGGTAATATTAATTTTTCATAATTTCATTCTTCATTCATTCACTCGTTCAAATATGTATTCAGCCCTTATATGCCAGACACTATTTTCAGTACTGGAAATACACTGTGAACAAGATAGATAAGATCATTGTTTCAATGGAATGTACATTCAAGGGGAGGTGATAGACAAAAACAAAGCAAAACCATGGAAATATCACTTAATAATCTTATTTTTAAAAAGCATACATAATGCGGTGATGTGCTAGAAATGGACTTCCAAGGACATCTTCCAACAATGCGCCATTTAAGTGGAAAGCTGGGTAACAGAAAGTAGGCTACCAATAACCCATCTGAGGACTGATTAATGCAAGGGTATAGGAAGAGCTAATGCAAAGGTACCAAGACATGGACACACTTGCTTGGATCAAGGGTAAACAGGAGCCCACTGTGACTACAGCATTTGAGTGAGAGAAGAATAGTTCAGAAATGGATGACAAACCTAAGTAGGGCCCAGGTGAAAAAGATTCTTGTAGAATTTTATTCTAAGTACAATAAAACTACAGGCAGTTTTTAAACCACAACGTACCATAATAAAAGGTCCACTTTTTAAAAAGAGCCATCTGGGTCTTAGGAAAAGTGATGTAGATTTTATTCTAAAAATAATGCACACTATTGAAAGTTTTTATGAAGGATGTGGTTATAAAGTGAAAATAAGATTCAGTTTTTAAAATATATCAATGTCTGTGTCCTGATTTTTACTTATTTTCCCTGTTAGATTGTAAGTCTCAGGGGATAGTGATCATATTTTCTATTTCTATACTATCTTTGCTAGTTATCATTCCCCATTTGGAAATAACGTTTGGCACAAATTTCTGTACCTGAAATTTATCACACAGAGGACTTTGCTAAAGAGGAAATGAATTTCTGTGTCTTTAATCCTTCTATTTTCGAACCAGACTTGAATTCCCAATGAAGTGAAACTCACAGGTCACGAAGAGACCAGGGTTTGTTTGAGAGTTTTACTGTCCCTTTATTTTAATCACGATGCTAGAGGATACCTGCCGCTGATTGAGGGTCTTCCTGATCAGATATTGCGGGCTATTCAGATTGATAGTTGACCTCACTAGGTGATGGGCTTACTCTTGACCCAGCAGAGCCTCTGCAGTCACCACAAGGCAAACCCGTGGGGCGTGGGCAAAGGAAGGATGCTGGCTACAGCTTTTTCTTTCTTTTTTTACTTAACAGATACAAAGTTGAGATCACTTAGATCCATCCTTGAGAAACTGATGGTCATGTTGCTTTTATAATCTATTTTTGGAGCTATAAAATCAAATGAATGAGCAAACAAAATCCTTACAAGAGAGAGACTTTTGACAAAGAAATCCCCCCAAAGAAGCAGTAGAACAATCATTTCTCATTACTGATAGGCAATTTGCTTTTTCAGAAGAACCATATGGGAAGGGGGCGTTTTGCAAAACGTAGCAACAAATTAATTCCGCCTCTTCTCTGACGATGTGAAAAATTGTTCTTTGTTAAGGCATTTTCGTGAGAGTCTTTTACAACTCTAATTTTGACAGAAAGGTTATACAAATAGCCGTATGGAGATGATGGTAATGCATAACTTGATTCAGTGCAAAGTAGGACTGGGTGGATGGGGAGGGTAGGAGTGGGTGGGGCTTGTGAAAGAATCTAGCCGCGGTAAGTGAGGCTTGGCGTGGAGCCTTGTGACAGTGTTTCCTAGGACAGAGGGAATGTTATCTAGCCCCTGAATACTGTTGTCCTGTAACTTTTGCTCCTTCCTGGAACCAGCTCCTCTCACTGGCTTGCTGCTGACATAGAGCCAAGAGGAAGAAAAAGTGTCTTTTCTTTTGTCCCCTGCAGAGCCCCGGCGTCCCTCTTCTGCTTGGCGTCCAGTGGCCCTGATCCTGCTGACTCTGTGTTCGGTGCTGGTGATTAGCCTGGCAGCTCTGGGGCTTGTGTGTAAGTCTGCACTCTGACTTGGGGGAAGATCCTGGTTCCAAGGTTTGTCTAGGATGAGAAATACTTGTTATGATATTCTTTTTTTTTCTTTTTTTACTTTGATTCTGGAGCCTGTGAATAAGTCCTTATTGAAATGCAACTCTGTAAATGATGTACCTTATTCTAATGCAACTCTGTAAATCACGAGCATAGTGGAAGAAACATTAAAATACAACAGTCACTTACCAGCTAGACTTTTACATTCTGAGATAAGAAGGTTTTTGTTCTTTGTTTATATATCGATATTGTTGTTTGTTTATATATCAATATTTAACATCAGCAGTTTTTAATGAATGCATACTTCAGCCCTCTTCCATTCCACAAAAGACGACAGAGGCAGTGGTTTTTGCTTTTAGCATTCACGGCTGAGTGGGCTAATCAGAGGAAAAGATTTCATTTGTATCCCACCCCCTCAATATACGGAGAAGAGACCAGGTCTTAATCACTGTAATATTTTTCAAAAAGTCCAGGAAGTTATAGAATCATTTTGCAAAGACTCATGAAAATCAAATAAGGAAGAATTCACGTATAAAGTCTTTAAATTTCAAACTAGTAAGGACAGAGTAAAAAACTTAAAAAGGAAGTGAGTAAATGGGTTTCATCAGATGGGACCCTACAGCAATATGTCCTGAACAGTTGAAGAAGGTGGTTCAAGGTAAAAGAGCACATAGAAAAGCAGGTTCAAATGTCAAAATTGGATTTTTTTATAGGAAATTTTAGAACTTGTTTGTAATCTTAAATTTTAAAATTAAAAAAAAAATGTATCTTAGTGTTTCCACCCTGGCTCCCACATTTTTACTTCATTTTGATATAACTGTTCGTTTGCATAAACCATTCTTTTTAGTGGTATAAAGCAACTCTCATGATTCATGAAGAATTTTTTTTACTTAGATTTAGAAACCTGGAGTTTAAAGCTAAGTGTTGAAATTTTCTAGCCAAGTGATGTTGAGAAAGTTACCTATTCTCACTGAGCCCAATTGCAAAACTTTAAAAATAAAGCAACAATAACATGACTCTTTCAGTGACTGAATGGGATAACAATATATGGTACATTGTCAATATACCGATCAATAGATAAATGGATTTATGATTTTAGGTTGAGTAACGGTTTGACAGTATACACAGAAAGATTTATTGAGCAGTAAATATGGTTAGGGAATTTATCCCTGAAGTCAGGAATTGTCATTATGACTCCATATTTTCAGATAGGGAAACAGAAATCAATTTGCCCAAGGCAATACAATTTATTATGTACTATAGTCCAAACCTGAGTGTAGGCAATGCGCTCAGAGCCTGGGATCTTAAATAACATACTGTTGCTGTCTTCCCCAGATGTAGAAAATAGAAATAGAAATAGAAGTGAAGAATGTAAGGTGTCCAGTCTGACTTGGTAAATTGGATTAGTTTTTCAGTTCTACCAGCTCTCCAACACTCAGCAAGAAAACATTTCTCAAAAGGAAGAAAGGCTGGGGAATCTCTCCCGACAGCTGCAATCTCTCCAGACTCAGAAAAGGAAGCTTGCAGAGACTCTGCATCACGTGGCTGAAAGACTCTGCCGTGAGCTCTATAACAAAACAGGAGGTGAGTCCTGATCGCTGAGCTCCCCTTTGGGAGCGCTATACAGAGCTATACGGAGAATCAGTCCATATAGCGCTGATTCTCCCATTAAACGTACCTGGGAACCATGTATTATTCAACTAGTTGTCTGGCAAACTTAATAAAGGTTTGGACATCCAGATCATCCCCGGTTATTGGGATCACGTAGTTCAGCTGTGTCTGTGTTACAGAACATGAAGGGATTCAGCAAATTCAGACATTTAGAATAATAAATACAATTAACTTCAATTAATCAGAATAACACAAGTAAATAAAATACAGGTTTTTTTTCTCAACTGACCTTGGCACCTAAATACCTAAGAGTAGGATACATTTCCTGATGTATTCACAAATCCTTCCTCATGAAGAAGTTAATGAACTCATAACTATAGTTCCTGGATTTTAAGAATCATACAAGAATCGAGTTTAAAAGACAGATAAATGGAATCAGGCTCTAGTTATCTTAATGTAGTATGACTTGTCTGGGTACCAAAAATCTACATTTTATTAAGGACCACCTATGATGACAATGCCAATTTTGTTTGTTTGTTTGTTTTTGCGGTACGCGGGCCTCTCACTGCTGTGGCCTCTCCCATTGCGGAGCACAGGCTCCAGACGCGCAGGCTCAGCGGCCATGGCTCACGGGCCCAGCCGCTCCGCGGCATGTGGGATCTTCCCGGACCGGGGCACGAACCCGCATCCCCTGCATCGGCAGGCGGACTCTCAACCACTGCGCCACCAGGGAAGCCCGACAATGCCAATGTTGGATGAACTGTGCTTTGGTAAATACTAGTGGACAAGCCTAGAAGCATCACCTTAGTTCTTTGTCTTCTTTTTCTTCTATCCTTCTGGGTTTCATAACATCCAGCTCTATTCAAGTCTGTCTTGTTTTCTGTTCTCCCTATTATGCGTGCATAGGAAGCCAGATACATTGCCAAGTCCCCGATTTGTCTTGCGGGGACTCTACAGTCAGATGAAGTCTCCCAGTCGTCCCCACACAAACTGGTTTCCACACTAACCAGACAGCCTGATTTCATGGTTACCCAGTAAATAACATCAGCACGCACGCTTCCACTTCTCTAAGTGATTCTTTCCTACACGACTGATGATCTCACTGGTCATAATTTTATTTATTTTCTTTATTCTTCTTTAACTTTACTGAGGAATAATCGACAAATATAATTATATATATTTAAAGTATACTACATGATGAGTTGATATACACATATATTATGAAGTGATTATCAAGATCAAGATAATTAACACACCTACCAGATTACTCATGGCATTAAGGGACATTGTAAGGGGTTTGGCTTCTATTTTTTTTTTTGCGGTACGCGGGCCTCTCACTGCTGTGGCTTCTCCCGTTGCGGAGCACAGGCTCCGGACGCGCAGGCTCAGCGGCCATGGCTCACGGGCCCAGCCGCTCCGCGGCATGTGGGATCTTCCCGGACCGGGGCACAAACCCACGTCCCCTGCATCGGCAGGCTGACTCCCAACCACTGCGCCACCACGGAAACCCTTGGCTTTTATTTTGAGCAAAAGAAAGATTCATTTCAGGACCCCGAGCAGGAGAAGTACATGTCTGACATGAGTTTTTAAAGGCTCATTCTACAAATATGTTGAAAATAGACTGGGAGAGGGTAGGAAGGATAGAAACAGAGAAATCACATAAGAGATGACTATTGCAATAATCCAGGAAAGAGGGAATGGTTCCTCAAGCTAGGATATTATTGATGGAGATGAATGCATGATGTAATAAAGTGGGGTGTGAGGGGTATGAGGGAGATAAAGGAGTCAAAGATAACTCCAGAGTTCTGGGGCAAAGCAGAAATGGGGAAGAATTCTGTGGTCATGAGGGGGGAGGTTAGGAACCAGGGATGCTGTTTTGAGCATGTTGACTTTGAAATATCCCTTAGATATGTGTGGTGATATGAGTAGGCAGTTTGATATATAAGGAAAAAGGTCTGGGCCAGAGATATAAGCCAACTTTCAAAGCAAATCTCCCAAGTTATTGATTTACTTAAAACCTCATTTTACCTTATGAAATATTTTAAACAGTCAGAAAAATATGAACAATAATGTAACATCCATCTGTGTATTGACCACTCAGATTTTCACATGTTAACATTTTGACACTGGATTGCTTTTAAAATAAAGACATTTTTGTGGAATCATTGAGTTCCCATCTCACCATACACTGACAAGGGATGTGGATACAGGTGCCCAACTCTCAAAGGACCAAGGCCATGTATCCACATAGGTGATAAGACCATGGTTCTCAGGGCCTAGTTCCTGTATTTACAATCACGACCCACTCAGTCCATCTCACCCTTGACTTGTGCACTTATTTCTCTGACTTTGATGACCGTTTCAATTTCTGACACATGGAGATTTACCATCTTAACTCATGCTTGGCTTAGTATTGTGTTTATGTGATTTTTTTCTAAAATTTTATTCACTTATGCTTTGAATGAAAAAATAATCCAGGGCTTCCCTGGTGGCGCAGTGGTTGAGAGTCCGCCTGCTGATGCAGGGGACGCGGGTTCGTGCCCCGGTCCGGGAAGACCCCACATGCCACGGAGCGGCTGGGCCCGTGAGCCATGGCCGCTGAACCTGTGTGTCCGGAGCCTGTGCTCCGCAACGGGAGCGGCCAGAGCAGTGAGAGGCCCGCGTACCGCAAAAAAAAGAAAAAAAGAAAAAAAAGAAAAAAGAATCCAGATCTTATTGATATATATTTCATTAAAAAATCCTTTCACTACCGTATAAGTGGATTCTGAGGAAGAAAATTATAGAAACTTCAATGGTTTCCCAAATCCAATGCATATTGAGTTTTTGAACAGATGAAAAGTTCTTTATGAAATTGAATATTCTCTCTGTATGCTGAATTACACGGGTCAAGGAACACTGAAGTTCCAATCATTCACTACTAGATTCCATTGTCCATAAAAGCAGGTAGTGTCTATTTTAATTCCCATTGTATACCCAATTATAACTGGGTTATAGTGGGCGTTCAGTAACTATTTGTAATTATCATTGGGCAATTAAATATCTAAGAGCTAGGGAATCAATTCTTTCTTGCGTCATCAAATATTATGTAGTTTCAAGAGAACAAAAACAACAGACCTGGGTAGAAGATAACATTAAATTTGGTTTCTTTTCAAGAACACAGATGCAGCCCTTGCCCAGAAAAATGGAAGTGGCATGGGGACAAATGCTACAAGTTCTATGAAGAAAGCAAGAGTTGGCAGGGTTGTGAATATTTCTGCATTGCTGAGAACTCGACCATGCTGAAGATGAATACACAGGAAGTACTGGTAAGGTCCTGAGGCTTGGTCAGTGTTTGAAGTACTCTCAGAAAGAAATCTTTAAAAGATTCTAAGGAGTCAAAGCCCACAGACTCTCCTATTTATTGCCATCAAGGCCTAAGTCTTATTCCTATTGCTTTGAATGATCTCCTGAGGTCATCATTTGTGGAATGATCTCCACAACTATCCACCCCTTAGAAACAAGACCTTCAAGTTCCCAAACAGTCAGGAATCAAATGAAGAAGGTTTTTTTTTTTTTTTTTGCGGTACGCGGGCCTCTCACTGTTGTGGCCTCTCCCGTTGCGGAGCACAGGCTCCAGACGCGCAGGCTCAGCGGCCATGGCTCACGGGCCCAGCCGCTCCGCGGCATGTGGGATCCTCCCGGACCGGGGCACGAACCCGTGTCCCCTGCATCGGCAGGCGGACTCTCAGCCACTGCGCCACCAGGGAAGCCCTGAAGAAGGTCTTAATTTCTTAACCTCTTTTGGTTTGGTTAGGAAGGGAACAATATTGATGCCACGTCAGAGACATGAAAATAGCACTTCCTGTCTTTCCATGTGAAAGTGACAAAACTTTTGATTGAAAAACATTTAATTAAATCATTGCCATAATCTGCAAGTAAATATCTAGCCTTCCAGAAGTTTACACCCTAAAATAGACTGGTCAAGGCAAATATGAAAATGAAATTGGCATATATTGACTAAGTACATGCAGTTAAAGTTCACTATTAAAATGGCATGATTGTTCCCTTTTACATTTATTATTGTCTTTGGATTTTTTTTTAAAACATCTTTACTGGAGTGTAATTGCTTTACAGTGGTGTGTTAGTTTCTGCTTTATAACAAAGTGAATCAGCTATACATATACATATATCCCCATATCTCCTCCCTCTTGGGTCTCCCTCCCGCCCTCCCTTTCCCACCCCTCTAGGTGGTCACAAAGCACTGAGCTGATCTCCCTGTGCTATGCGGCTGCTTCCCACTAGCTATCCACTTTCCACTTGGTGGTATATATAAGTCCATGCCACTCTCTCACTTCGTCCCAGTTTACATTTCCCCCTCCCTGTGTCCTCAAGTCCATTCTCTACATCTGAGTCTTTATTCCTGTCCTGCCCCTAGGTTCTTCAGAACCATTTTTTTTTTTTTTTAGATTTCATATATATGTGTTAGCATACGGTATTTGTTTTTCTCTTTCTGACTTACTTCACTCTGTAGGACAGACTCTAGGTCCATCCACCTCACTACAGATAGTTCAATTTCATTTCTTTTTATGGGTGAGTAATATTCCATTGTATATATGTGCCACATCTTCTTTATCCATTCATCTGTCGATGGACAGTTAGGTTGCTTCCATGTCCTGGCTGTTGTAAATAGAGTGGCAATGAACATTGTGGTACATGACTCTTTTTGAATTATGGTTTTCTCAGGGTATATGCCCAGTAGTGGGATTGCTGGGTCGTACGGTAGTTCTATTTTTAGTTTTTTAAGGAACCTCCATACTGTTCTCCATAGTGGCTGCATCTATAGCCTTTGGATTTAATTCCTCAAGCGGTATGACCATTATTTATTTATCATTGTTTTAGCAGAGGTCTTGGCACAGAGTAGTTTATCAACAAAGAGTTATTTAATTGAAATTAATACCCTGCTAACTGTGCAAACTCTTAACATCTTTCTAGTTACATCTTAATTCCTATCCACTTCCTGAAATCTGTGATGAATGAAACTCTGCAATCTCTCTCAAACCTCTAAGATAATCTTTTTCATCCTTTCTTTTTTTTTTTTAACATCGTTATTGGAGTATAATTGCTCTACAATGGTGTGTTAGTCTCTGTTGTATAACAAAGTGAATCAGCTATACATATACATATATTCCCATATCTCCTCCCTCTTGCGTCTCCCTCCCTCCCTCCCTATCCCACCCCTCTAGGTGGCTCTTGATGGCTCAATTTAGGCAGAAAAAGAAGCGATTTATTTGACTAAGCCCATGTATCCCAGCATAAAACCTCCTAATTTTTTTATTCTCTGTTTCCTCCACCTCCAGCACAAACTGAGGATTCAGTTATACCACTGAAGTATACTAGATGCAGTGATTAGAAGTATTATTATGAAAGTTACATAGTAATTTTATCTTATGTACTTCATGTATTTGCATATATTTAAGTCACTTTCATATGATTTATTTATAGAACTTTTAATGTGAAGGGGCCACCATTCAGTTGGAAACACTATTTTCAACTATAGTTTCTTTGATATGCCTATACTGTAACTATCACTTAGTGATAGTTTCATTTATATTTCCAGTAATCTTTTATTGAACCAATATGTGCCATTAATTATCCAAGGGATTGAGGATGTGAAAATGAATAAAACAAAGTATACGTCCTTAAGGAACTCATAGTATCGTGGAAAAGGAAGGTGTAACAATGGATAATGATAAAAGATTTAGATAATTTCTGTGTTAAAGAGTTGATATAGAAGGAAATAAATAACTTTAAACATTTTTCAATATGGATAGTAGAAAAGGAATTACATCTATGTAAATACACAAAAATGTATATGCATATGTATGAAACATTTCTCCGTTTTCCCTTCTTAGTCTGAGACATAAATCAGCCTTATAAATTTTTCTTTTACCCTGCTTTGCATTAAAGTATATTCATTATTCTTTTCTCGTTCCTGGTCAGTCCTTTTCACATGTATTCATGAAGATTACTTCCATTCCTGCACTTTTCCTTCCATATTCTTCCAGTTTCCAGAATCACTCCACATCTCTACATCCCATATTTTTTATATCAATCTTGTTTAATCCTGTGACTTGAAAATAATGGGTCATTTATAAATCTTGGTTGATGTGATTCTTGGTTTCGGAACATCAGCATATAGTCTATGCTTATTAAGAAAAAATAATCCTTTAACTTGGACAAATTAACTGACCTCAGCATGGACACTATTTTTCTTGAATGTACTATCATCTACGTTCTCATATTAAAAGTGAGGGCCAGCCCTACACGTCTCTGTATGTATATAACAATTCTAAAGCTAAATGTTTTCTTGTGTGCCTTTCACAGGAGTTTGCCATGCCTCAGAGCTACTCTGAGTTTTTCTACTCTTATTGGACAGGGCTATCCCGCAACGGCAATGGCAAGGCCTGGCTGTGGATGGACGGAGCCCCTTACTCCCATGAACTGTAAGCCTTCAGCACATTTCATGGGAAAGGCATTTAACAGAGAGCTTTTGCCTGAGTGACAGATATAAATGAAACTATCACTGTGTTTGTAGGAGGACTTCCAAAGGTATATAAAACATAGTACTTACTCTCAGAATGGCTCATAAACCAGTGAGAGAGACAGACCGGGATTCTCGGAGAGAGAGGGAGAGAGAGGGAGGGAGAGAGAGGGCTGTGTTATGGGTGAATAAACTGAAGCCCAGGTTGTAATGGGTGGCCTGCCTAAGGTGGCACAACTCTACAACTTGTCAATACCCAGAGGCAGTATAAGACCTCAGATTTCTTGGCTGTCTGTGCAGTGAAATGGGGAGCACATCTTTCAAAATAGTCTCTGAGAATAGATTTACTCACAATATAAACAGTAATATTATCAAAAATTAGTTTTACTTATATGAGCATTTAGATAGGCATGTGTATGGTATATTGTTTGAGATGGGCAAACGTAATATCTATATCAAAATATATTACAGTTTAAAGCCTTGTTTGAGCAGACACCTTTCTATATACCTATATAGGATTTATTTTTCCAGGAGATAGTACATATTCAATGTGATTATTTTTTACAGTTAAATAAATTGAGTCACAGAGAAGGTAGATAATTTTTCAGATGGCAGTAAAATCGAATGATAAATTGGATTATAACGTGTATTTTAATTTTAGTTAGAAATAGTTTTTGTTGTTTTGGGTGAGCTGATGCTTCTAAGAATCGTATGGAAACTGAGGGGCTGAGAGGAAAGAGTCTGGTGACCCCATCTTTCCAGTAGACTCATTATGGGTGTCTATTCTATAATTTTATCAAGTTTAGGACACTCCCTGTGTACTTTTGTATTTGAGAAGTAAACTATGATAAGATGAACTTTTTCTCTCTTTTTTGAGGTTTGAGATTATAATAGATTTCACCAGCCTAAGAAGTAGGGACTGTGTGACCATCCTCAATGGAAAGGCTTTCTCCAAGGACTGCAGGGAGTTGAGGCGATGTGCATGTGAAAGAGCTGCAGCCACGGTGAAGCTGCAGAGGCTCCACGAGCCCCTCTGAGCCGGACGTGGAGGCCAATGGTTCTCCAGCTACAACTGCAACTGCGGGCTCCCTTCAGAGAAGTGGAAGATTTCTGCTCTGCAGAACAGAAGTCAAGTTCTTTATGTGCGCCTGGCCTAGTGTGGTTTCCGTTCCTCTTCCTTCCATTTAATCCCTGTTTATACCTTCCAGGTACTGAAGATTTGATAATAATAAATGTAAATAATGGAAAGTGTTGGTGGGTTTGGAAAGGACTTGTGCTTTGGGGAAAAATTCCAACGTACAGATGCTCTTCAAAATGTGGGAGCAATCAGTGTTGTGGTTGTGTGTGCCTTATTGAGAGTTTGTGGGGACTCTACAAGAGTGCTGACTATTTCATTATTTGAGAAAAATAAGAAGTCTTGGAGAGGCATGCTGTCTTCAAGAGGATGGTTTTAACATTTTAAATTTTAAATCTTTTGAGGCACGTTTATAACATCAATGTGTGGCTGAAGATGAGTCAACCGAATTGTGATAGGGTGAGTTATCCAATCAGGTCATGGCAAGTGAAAGAGGCACTGTGACATCTGCATACACAGCTGGCTTCTGTGTAGGGGCCGCTAGCTCAGGGCAATATGCACGCACATAACAGAAATCATTGCAGATAACACCATCACAGCCACTGACTTCATCGACTTAGAGATAAATCAATTTTAGGGGTTTAACACTAGAAAGGCTAATCTATTATCATTCTTTGTTTTTCAACAGTGGAAACTACAATGCTTCAGTTTTATTTTCAGTAAACATCTATCTCACGGTGAAATGACATTGAATTAGCAAATACACGATAAAGGGGAGATGTTTGTATTTATTCCTGTAAGACTGTGTCACTTATCAATCGTTGCTTGTAGATTTCTTCCTTAAGAATTTTCCCTTCAATTTTCTGTTAATTAGTTAGGAAATTTCTTCAACATTCAACAAATTTTACATCGATTTATTGTGTACTGCAAAAAGAACTGCATTTGTGGCCATAAAATGAAGTTTTAGATCCCGTATTGTAATTTATTATCTGGCAAATCCCTTCACTTCACAAAACTTATTTCATCAAGTATAAAGTAGACATATTTACAGTTTCCTCAGGGTGTTCTTGTTGGCTGAAATGAGGTACATGTGGAATTAGTTTCGTAATCTACGTTGCAATGTAAAACGTAAGGGACATTAAAAATATGTAGAAAAGCAGAGGAGGGATTTAGTTTTTAAAAGTAGGGAAGCGAAAGCAAGCATAAACCACCTTCTTCAGAGACCTATATTCGTGAACAAATTATAGAGAGGACCCTACACTGGGGGCCTGTGGATGTTACTAAATATTTTCTATGACGGGTGCAGATATTTAATGAACGTGGTTGATATAATAAGCACATAACGAGAGACATGGATTAGACCTTTAGTTAAGCAATTGTTATTTAAGCCTTGTTACTGCAGCAAGAAAATATGGTTAATCTGAGAAAGTCAAATGGTTTTGCGAACTAAGTACAATTGAGGTGGCACACATTCAGTTTTGACCCCTGGCATCTTACGTGACTGCGGACTGGTTCAGGGCTGGATGACGGATGTCTCTTTAAATGTCATTGCTTTAACAAGTCTAGCTGCCTGGTTAGTGGGTGATGATTAGTGTTTTCTCTCCAGATCTGCAGCCTAAGGGAAAGTGTCACTTTAGATGGTGAGGAAGGAAAAATAACAGCATGTATCTGACGTTTGTTATTCTTTTTTTTTTGCGGTATGCGGGTCTCTCACTGTCACGGCCTCTCCCGTTGCGGAGCACAGGCTCCAGACGCGCAGGCTCAGCGGCCAGGGCTCACGGGCCCAGCCGCTGCGCGGCATGTGGGATCTTCGCGGACCGGGAGCACGAACCCGTGTCCCCTGCATCGGCAGGCAGACTCTCAACCACTGCGCCACCAGGGAAGCCCTGACGTTTGCTTTTCTTGAGCTGATTCCTCTCCATCTTTGCCCTCAACCTCCTCATCTACCTAATAAAATCCACAGTACTGATCACGACATGAGCAAGTATTTCAGAAGAACAGAAAGGAGTATGGCACAGCATTCACTCCGCAAACTTGTTCTTTTTAATTTTAAGAATAGGCAATAACCATAATATGACTTTCTGAGAACAATTTTCCGTCGAGAATCAGACAGGGTAGCACCCCGTGAATGGGTTTTCCAACATGAGAAAACTTTTGTTCTTCTAGGCTCTTGTGTGTTTAGGTAATTCTGAAGAAACTGGGGGGGAAATGTTAAATGAGGAACGAGGCCTTTCCTGGTAGATCCGAGTTCCCCAGGGTACACAATGAGCTATTTCTTTTCCTGAGGATATTAACCAGCTCTTAAAATTTATCAACAGGAAACAGGTCAGGGGTCTTGTAACAGCAGGAAATGTGAGAAGTGTGCTGGGAGCTTTTACTTTAAAGATAGTAGCAGACTGTGAAATACATAGAAAGGTCTAGAAGGTTGCCTCAGTGTTGCCCTCAATATTTGGGAGTCGAATACTTTCTAATGGAATTCCTGCAGTTTTCGAAGAATACAAAAAGCTGCATAATCTGATTTCAAGTGTACATAACTTCTTTTATTCATTGTATGAATAGATTTTTAGAATCTAATAATACTTATTATTATTCTACCAATATTACCAGAGTTTTTCTTTTCATACATTTAATGTCCTTTGGATAGAGCATGTTAAAAAAGCCTCTTTACATTTATAGGACAGGGTTTTATTTTTCCTATCCTTTCCCTTTTTAAAAACGAATCCGGGACTCAGTGAGATGGATCAGATACCCAGTTCATTATTGGTGGGACTAGGATATGAAACTGATCGTCCCGGTGTTAAGGTCCAGTCTTTTACCACTGTGTTGAAAAAGGCCTTGCTTTTCTGGGCCAAAAGCAAACAGCAAGAAAAAATCTCCCACCCGTACCATCTGTGTGGAAAGCAATATTACCACTGAGGAAATCTGTAGAGGCTTATGCCAGCTGCTCTGTAGATAAAACTGGGACTTGTAAATACTGTATCACATGCTGGCTGATGACGTCAGCTGTAGGATGTTTGCCTCTGGCTTCATTGTACTTCTTCTGAAAAGAGTTATTAAATGCTTCCTATCCTTTCTCTAAACACAGCTCCATGACAATACTTTGAAGAATCTTGAAGACAAACAGTCTTTGCTACTATAAAACGTGCTATTATTTCCCCTTTATTCCAGGTGATTAGATTGAACTGCCATCTGTAAAAACCAGAGCGGACAACTTATACTGTGTTTTCTTTGCTATTTTCCTTTTCTACGTTCAGCAGAAAACTAGAGAATAATTCCTTTTATTGACATTCCCAGCATTTAAGCTCCAAGTCAAGGGGAGATAAAGAAACAAACACAAAAACATGCCCTTCCCATCCCTAAAGGAATGTCTCCTTCAGAGGTCATCTTTTACAATAGGCTTCCAGGTTCACTTAAATGATTTCTTACTGCCTCAGTGAATTAGGTTTTATTTCACCTTATTTATTTAAGTGGTGTCTTTTTTTTTTTTTTTGCGGTACGCGGGCCTCTCACTGTTGTGGCCTCTCCCCTCACTGTTGTGGCCTCTCCCGTTGCGGAGCACAGGCTCGGGACGCGCAGGCTCAGCGGCAATGGCTCATCGGCCCAGCCGCTCCGCAGCGTGTGGGATCTTCCCGGCCCGGGAGCACGAACACGCGTCCCCTGCATCGGCAGGCGGACTCTCAACCACCGCGCCACCAGGGAAGCCCTGAAGCAAGTTCTATTATTGTTTTTCAAGGAGGACATTGAGGCACAGAGAGTTGTAGTTAAAAGTGCTGGAGTATTAACCTTGAGGATCCAGATCATGAGTCTTTTGATTTGCGAGTGGTGGGGATGGTCAGTGAGAGGCAGGAAGGAAGCTCGCAGCCCTTCTTTACTGGAGACACGCTGATACTGGCAGCCTGACTATTCCTTCCGCTTACATGTAGCTCTGGTTGTTCGTCTCTCCAGCAGAATTCTGCAGTCCTAAAAATGGTATTGTCTTACAGGCAGCAGATAGCAGCCTGTCTTCCTTCCAATTTGAAAATCCATATCTCTGTCCTCCCATCCTACTGGTCCAATAACATAATGCCTGGAAACCCAGCAAATGCACAGAAAGATCTGGCAAACAGTGAGTTTAAAAGATCACATTTATTCATTTATTAAAAACAGTATCAGTCAGCTAAAACTGCATCATCTCCCCAGTGACTGTCGAGTTCACAGTCACTCTAAATTAAAGAGAGAGAGAGAGAGGAAGAAAAAAAATGACAAATAGAAATGATTTTTCTTCAGCTTGTTTTCCACTCTTCAGGGTTTTGTCCTCTTGCTCTAAACCAATTTTATTCTCGGTAATTAATCTGAACAATGTCAAAGGAACATCTGGAAAATGCTGAGGAATATTACCAAGTGTAAATGCAAGATAGGTTTTGTGTCTTGGGTAGCTGGTTTCACAACCCTTGCACTGGTTTACTTCTGCACTGACTCTTAAACTCATTGTTACAGGTTTTCCAATGATCTGTTGCAGGTATTACCATAATGGAGCAATCACTTCAAGCAAACTTTCTTTCAGGTAGAAGATCTTAACGCGTATTTCTCACAGATGAAATATTTCCAAGTGCTGCAGTTAGCGGAAGAAAGGCCGTTGTTTCTGAGGTATCCACAGACCTGGTTAGTTGATTGGGGTCCCTGTATTGGTGACCTGGAGACGCAAGTCAGTGTATCTGAGGTTAGGTGTTGGGCTTACGGGAATGTCCTCTGGGCAATAAAATGAGAGATGTACAGCTTTTCCTTTTGTTTTAATCTGTCACCCTCGCGGTAGTTTTGCCCTTCTTCTTCAATAACAGAACTATTTTCTCTCAATAAAGTATGTAAATATTACTTCAACAAGCAGCATTTAAAAAAAAAAAGCTTGAATACAAAAGGATAGGCTCTAATTTGGAATCTTTTTTCTGATTCTTAATTCTCAAAATACGAAGGCACTGTTGACCAGCCTCCCTAGCTCTTTCTGAAAGCTTACTATGGAAATTGCCTAACAATTACTATAGTCTCTTGCCCTTAGCCCTCTAGCCTTTAAATGATACAAAGGAAATGTACGTGATAATCACATAGTATTGTTCATTCAGACTCGAATTTTGATGTGAATGTGCTACAGTGTAATGGCAGTGGGGCTGAGACAGAGAAAATTTAGAAGTCGTGTAGCCATTCTTGAATTATCTTGGCTTTGATTCCAATCAGAAGCCTGTGAAATTATCATGCTGGTTATGTCTTCTAGAGGAAATGTAAGGTATAAAATAAAATGAACTTTTGATTTCCCCCCGTGTCTAATTCTTCTTGGAATGTTTCCCTCAGAGACTTACAGATCAGGGGAAGGAGAGGAGCCCTCTAGCCAAAGCCAAGGTTGGCTGGACCCATCCTGAGACAGTCCCACCCAGTAATCATAGTTTCTTTTGATCTTCCTCAGGCTGCCAGTGATAAAGTCCTATAAGAAACAAGACTTGAACAGTGAACTGAGGATGGGGTGGGGGGTACTACCAGAAAAACCCCAATAAATTACCATGAAATATAAAGTATGGTATTTTGTTTCCACAGAAATAATTAGAATTTGAGAGCTGGAAATAGAGAGAGAGAGAGGATTTTTAAAAGAAAGGATACCTTTTTCCCTATTGCTAAATGATCAATGTGGTGTTAAGGACTATGGAGAAATTAGGCATCTGGTATCAAAGTAGTTTTAACAGATTCAGAATTTGGCATATAGTATATGACTTTCCCAGGATATTTCAATGTGAGAAATAGTTTAGAAGATTCCAAAAGCAACTTAACTGTAGGCATATTTTGTGAGAAGAAATATTTCTAACTTTTGTCACTAAATTTGCACAGAAAAAATAGTGTGAACCCATAATTGTAATAAGTTAGTCCAAGTTGCCTTGGTTTATTACATAGCCTTAACAAATTGTTCTACTATTACTCTTACAAAAATGAATTTTGACTAGTTACTGAATATAGTAGGCATACATTTTTAATAAATTCAGAAATGTGTAACTATGTCTTCTACTTCGCACATAATTTATGGGTAGAATGATTTCAATGAAACATCTTACTGTTTGCTTGTTAAGATGTTAGTAAACTAGATTTAAGGTCAATTAAACTTTTCATTTAGCAAATGCTTATTTTCATAAATCTCTCCATTTCATGACATCACCTCACTTTTTATACTTCTACTTTTCTTGATAATCACAAAATTGTTATAGCTTATTATACTTCCCTACAGCATTGAAAATAAGACATTTAAAACATACATACACTTATAATGTATGCATATCTTTGAGTGGGTTACCATGTTACAAAACGGTATTTCTCTTACCCTTTCCCCTTTTTGATTAATAAAGGACATAGAACTAACATATTCTCCTTGATTTTTGAATAACCATCTCATTTTTTGTTTCTCCAGTTAAAAGGAAACTAAGGCATGCTAATTCTTACTTTGTGTGTTAAACCTTTTTTTCAACAAATCTACCATTGTTATAGAGTATCAAGGAATTCTGTCTTATGAGAACCAGTCTTTTCTTTTAATGGGTAATATGGTATTTTCAGAATGATGTGAAACCATAAAACAGTGTTTACCATTTCTTCTTTGCTGTCTATTTGTAGAAGCTTAGATCCCTCCTTCAAACAATCCTCTCTACTGGTGTGCCAAATTGTCCAGCTTTCAAAGACACGGTAACAACTTTCTCCGTTGCGTATCCAGTTGTCTGGACAAGGGCTGCAGTTATGGGCTTCAAATGTAAACATTTTATTAAAGTTATTATAAAAATATGAGTAGCATATCTTCTCAAAAGAACCCTTGTGTCACTCCCAGTAAAGCAGGACTCTTTAACCCAATGGTTCGTATGATGCAGTACTTACCAATTTCAGCTGCTTTGAGGCTGAATACAGTAAGATTTATACAATTATTTCCAAGTGCAGTAGGTCTCTAAGAATTAGTTTAAGATAAAATTAATTTGAGAATATCTATTCCCAAATTGCTCCTCCTCTATAATAATTGATCTGATTATTCTATTTTTAGAAATCTTTCCTCCTTTTAACTTTACATCATTTATAATCTTCATTTGTTTGCTTCTTGTTTCATGTCTTTTAATCTTACTGACCCAATTTAATTGGGAATGTACCAAGCATAATAATAAGTACATTCCCAATTAATTAGGTGAGTAGCATAATAAGCCTCAAGTTGATGTTTACATTCTGAGAGTTAAAACATGAAAAATTTTCCGCACAGAATGGAGAGAACAAACAATGCACCTTGAGAAATGATTTTAAAATTTGTGGGTGAGGAAAAGTGAACAAAAACACAACTGACCAATATGTTTATTTTAGGACTTTGATATAACTAAGAAGTAAGCCACAGTGTTTAACCAGTTTTACAGAACCTGTGTTAAGAAAGAATGTACTCACAAAAGAAGGATGCTCAAATGTATAAAAGGGGAACCAAAGAGCAGGAATTTGACCAAGTGTTTCTGGCACTGTTTTATAGAGGGAAAGACACTGCCAGATCACTAGTCATTAGAGAAAAGCCTTCTACTTAAGGTCAAAAATGGTTCACTATCAGTTTCCATGGCACAGATGTCAAGTTATTTAAGGCTCTTAGATATCCTTTGTTTGAAATACACTCTAGTCAGTATCCTGAATATTGTTAAAGTCATAGCATAAGTAGTGTTGAAGTGGCAGTTGAAAGGTTGACAACATGCTGGATTTGCAAGTCTCCAAAATGGATATCGTCACTGATTTAAGGTTGATGGCTCAGAGGTGGGCCTAACTCATGCTTTCAGTAGTCTGTTATATTTTAAAACATTGATGTTTTTTAAACATTTACTTGACAAAATTTCAATTAGAAGGAGCTACGGTAGGTTTTTGATCTCTCTTATTGACAATTACTAAGATGATATCCACTACAGGGAAGTTAATTCTCTAAATTTTATGTATTAGTATTATTAAACACTAGTTAAGTAACCGTAGAGTACTTGACACACTATTTTTTTTTTTTTTTTTTTTTTTTGCGTTACGCGGGCCTCTCAATGCTGTGGCCTCTCCCGCCGCGGAGCACAGGCTCCGGACGCACAGGCCCAGCGGCCACGGCTCACGGGCCCAGCCGCTCTGCGGCATGTGGGATCTTCCCGGACCGGGGCACGAACCCGCGTCCCCCGCATTGGCAGGCGGACTCTCAACCACTGCGCCACCAGGGAAGCCCTTGACACACTATTAACAAGTAGAAATAGACAGGTTTAAAATGCTTGTAAGGGATGAAAAAGATAAAACCAAAGTCACTTAATAGAATTTTAAAAAATGAGCTGAACCCTGCATTGTTATAATTTTTGTAAGTACCCTGATTTTCAAAATGAATTTTCTGCTTCAAGAGATATCTAAATTTGAATCTAAAGCAAGATCTAAACTAAATAAATTGAGGCATTTGGAGCTCTAATTAAAGATACACGTAAATTTGAATGATTGGATAAAACATAATATGTTGCTTTTTTTGTTGTTTAATCTTACCTACTAATCTCACACATTCCATTTTGACATTTGACTGTATATTTTCCTTATCTGTATTTCTTGGAAACTCAGTATTTTCCACATACTATTGATATATATATTATATATATATATGTATATGTATGAGATTGAACTGAAGAGTAGATCAAAAGTATGTCTCTCCTATTATGAAATCCTGACTATAATTTTACAAAGAATAAAATGTATGTCACTGGTTTTTTGTTGCTGTTGTTGTTGTTTTGAGGAATTGGTGTATACATGTGTATCCACGCAGTGGAAACTGATTTTGTATCAATTACCTGAACTGAAAGACGGCTGCATCAACATTTGGCAATATTTCATCTGCAGGTCATGGTTTCTCTTCCATTGTGTGAAATTGAGCAGTACTCTGTCCTGTTGGATGAGTTTTTCTTGCTGCTTCATTGCAGTAGTGGACACCTGGAACACTTCAAACAATAACAACCATTCCTGATAAAATACTGACATATAACAAAGTCAACCTTCAACATAGACTAAAGAGAACTACACGTTACTGATTATATTTGTGATTAAAACCTACAAAGAATGCACAGCAAAAAGTCTCTTTGCCATCCCTGTTTCCTTATTCACCCAATTCCAGTCTCCCAAAGTAGTCAGGTTTGCCAATTTCTTTTTTATTCTTCCAGAGATATTTTGAACTTTGCATGCAAATGAATATAAAATCTCCTCCTTCCCCTTTACACAAATGGTAACAATCTTTTTACATGGTTTTTCACTTTTTATTTTAACACTTAAAATATATTTTGGACATAATACTGTGTTAGTACATAAAGAGCTTTTTCATTCTTTTGTTATATAGCATTCTACTGTATGGATATGTCACGATATATTTTAATAATTCTCTATTTTAGACTATTTGTAATCTTTTGGTATTACTGAAGTGCTGTAATAAAGAACCTTAGTTACACATAATTTCACACATGTGTAAGTATATTTGTAAGATACGTTGATGGGTCAAAGTTTTGTGCGTTTAAATCGTATTAGATATTTCCAAATTACCTTCCATGTGTGCCGAGGCAATGTATAGGAAAAACTCAGTTTTTCCTTCTATAAGCCTTTCTCCTGTGAATCATCTTGACTTTTCTGACACTTCCGGTCACCAAATGTATGGTTTCTCCACCACCACCTCCCTCGCCCTTCTCCAAAACACCAGCACAGTGTCCTATAATTTAATTCAATCTGACACTATCTTCTTGGAGAAAATAACAATCCCACAGGACAAGGGCTCAGTCCCAAAGATTGCTCCCCCCCTTCAGATGCCAATGCAAGTAGTAGGTCCCCAGGTTTCCACAACTTCTGTTTGATTTGGCTACAAATTGGAGGTTCCCATGACTCCCTCCTGGGTTCAATTAATTTGCTAAGGCAGCTCACTGATAGGGAAATGAGTTACCAGTTTTTTAAGGGTATGATAAAGGGTACAGATGAACACCCAGGTCAAGAGATACATTGGGAGAGGGCTGGGAGGGTCCCAAGCTCAAGAGCTTCTGTCCCCATGGAGTTGGAGTTGGGTGTGTCACCCTCCCAGTGTGGATGTGTTTACGAACCTGGAAGCTCTCTGACTCCACACTATTGGGATTTTATGGAGGTTTCCTCACATAAGCATGATCAATTGTTTTTCTTTTTTATAAATTTATTTTATTTATTTATTTTTGGCTGCGTTGGGTCTTCGTTGCTGCGCATGGGCTTTCTCTAGTTGCGGCGATCGGGGGCTTCTCTTCATTGCGGTGCGCAGGCTTCTCGCTGCGGTGGCTTCTCTTGTTGCGGAGCGTAGGCTCTAGGCACGCAGGCTTCAGTAGTTGTGGCTCGCGGGCTCTAGAGCGCAGGCTCAGTAGTTGTGGCACACGGGCTTAATTGCGCCGCGGCATGTGGGATCTTCCCAGACCAGGACTCGAACCCGTGTGCCCTGCATTGGCAGGCAGATTCTTAACCACTGCGCCACCAGGGAAGCCCCATGCATGATCAATTGTTAATGCCATTTCCAGCTCCTCTCCCCTTTCTGGAGGATGGGAGGTGGAGCTGATAATTCCAAGCTTCTAATCATGGTGTGGTCTTGCTGGTGACCAGCCCCCATACAGGAGCCCATCCACAGTCACCTCATCAGAACAAAAGATGTTCCTAGTGTTCTTATCACTTAGGAATTTACAAGCGTTTCAGGAGCCCTGTGTCAGGGACCTGGTCAAAGACAATTATTAGAACGAGAGATATTCCTAGTGCTCTTGTCACAGCAGAGTAGAGGGGAGAGACACTAATGTATATCTTATATTATCTCATACAAATGTTCTCTCAGTTTCATTTGAATTTGCATGTATCTTTTTATGTTTGATGTTGAAACTCTTTTCACACATGTATAAATAAAGGTCAGTTGTATTTTCTTTTCAATGAAGTGTATAATTATATCCTTTGTAATTTTTTTCATTGGGTTTCTAGTCTTATAGATGTGGTCCTTATTGTGCTGTGAGAATTAATTTGGGCTGGCCTGGAATCAGCATAAGCAGTGTTTTTAAAATTCCTACGTGACACTGATCTCCGGACAAGGCATGAAACATACAGATTAATAGTGTAGCTTTGTTATCATGGGTATGAGGATTTGGGGGGCCAGATTACACTATCTTGTCAACATTGTTCACTGATGACATACGATTGATGATTTGTCCCTGGTTACAAAGAGACCCTGAGAAGGCTCTGCTGTTGAGGCTAGTTACCTCTCAGGAATATGTCAGGTGGTCAGCAAGACATAAATTACCAAACAAGACTTCATTTTGGGCTCCCAAGTACCAAGGTGTCTTGTGTACACATCAGTGGTTCCTGATCCAAGAGAGAAATTGTGTTGTGAAAGGACACTTACATGGAGAGGAAGAGGTGCCTGTTGGAACCTGGTCTTTCCAGACACTTTTGTAATACACATCCTTTTTTTTTTTTTTATGCGGTATGCGGGCCTCTCACTGTTGTGGCCTCTCTCGCTGCGGAACACAGGCTCCGGACGCGCAGGCTCAGCGGCCATGGCTCACGGGCCCAGCCGCTCCGCGGCATATGGGATCCTTCCGGACTGGGGCACGAAACTGTGTCCCCTGCATCGGCAGGCGGACTCTCAACCACTGTGCCACCAGGGAAGCCCCACATCCTTCCTTTAATGCCTTCCCCTGCCCCTCCTCCACCTTCATCTCCACTTCCTCCTTCTTCTTCCTCTGGCTTCTTGGTATCCCACAGTGTGGAGGTATCATTTTTTAATTAAGTAGTCCCTTACTGATAGGCAATTGCATTTTTTTCAATCTTTTTTGTTTTTCTTCCTATTGCTACACGTGCAGGTTTATCAATAGGAAAACTTTCCAGAAGTGGGATTTCTAGATCAAAATTAATTCATTCAGTTTAAGATAACCCAGAGTTTGTTAAGAACATAATTGTCATGGTTGATCTTAACAGATTTCATAAACGAGACAGAGAAGAAAACAAAATCATGTGCCCATCAGAGAGCAAGATTTTTGAGGACATAAAAGTCTACAGTATGATTTTATCAGCATCCTTAGTATGTACTATGTGCTTTTTGGCTATATAGTAACTGATGATTGGAGACTACAGATTTATTTTTATGTATAAAACAAATTCTACATTCCATTCACTTGACAATATTGTTTCAAGATGTTGCACCTTCAGTTATTTTGCTTTAAATTGAAACTGTTCTCTGTACTTCAAGTTTCTTTCATCTTTTTACCCCAAGTAGTTAATATTTATAAAATAACACTGAAATTCGTTATACAGAATGGATACCTGAACCATATCTTTTGATATTTGCAATGTCAGTTAAATATGTATTCTTGCAGTTAGAATGGAACTTGGCAATATTTCATTAAGAGTCCCCAGTTTTTACAGAAAAAACTGGATTATTATATGTTAATTGACTTGTATGGTAGTTCTCTTCCAACTCTGCAAATCTGCTTCCAGTATATATGTTTGATAAACAGATATTTAATTGTGAATTTCTTTTAAAAATGGACTAGTATTATATATATATATATAGTATATTACATATACTATATATATTTATATTTATGTGTATTTTAATAAAGTACAGAGGGAGGATAAGGTGAGATAAGGGAAGTTCTGGCATTTATGCTGGGCTGTGAAATTTTGTTTGAGGAGATAGACAAGGTAACAATTACTTCTTGAGAGCCTAGAAATTATTAAAACATTCCTCTCTGAACCGCCAGGAAAATAAGATCATAGCTAACATGAACAAGGTCAAGTTTCCTGTACTTTGTGGAAGCAAACCTTGTACTCTTCTCTTCTTCATTTCAGAACTCCTAATTCTCCTTTGCCAGCTAATTCCTCCTAGACAGAAAAATGATTTGCCACGGTATACAAGAAATAAGACTTATCCAGACAATAGCCTTCCTCTCTGTCTTGCTAAGCATATTTCTCAGTGCTAGCATGAGTGATAATGAAGGGTCTTAGTCCTGTTTCTGGAACCTGCAGCTCTGTAATTGTTACATTTTATAAAAAATTCATTTGCTAGATATAGAAACATGTCTCCAGTTTGGACTACAAAGAATAAAGAAATGTGGTTAAATATTGGCTCAAACAAAGTTCTCACATTTACCTTAAACATACTAACTGGTACCTCATCAAATATAAAGTGAAAAACTCATATTAAAATAATTGTATAAGTCAAATTTAGAACAAACGTATATTAGAAAAGGAAGAGCCTATACTGAAAAATTGCAAGCTTTGGCATACTAACATGATTCATAAATTGAATCATGATATAAGCAATTATTTGCATCATTTTCGCCAGCAGACCTATGGTATCAGATTTGAGTTAAACAACATGCCGTTGAACATTGAAAGTTATCATTAGCCTCTGAGTGCTTAGAGAGTTATATCAAGTAAATGTCCCGTAACTTAAATAAGGAAGCCATTATCTTATATCATTTATGTCACTTACATGTTTCTAATTGATTTGTCTATCCATTTATAAATTATGAAGTTCCAGTTCCACGACATACGTACATATAATTGTATATAACACTATATGAAGTACGTAACCTATCTATAGATTACTTTGAAGATATCCTTTTGTACTTACACTTGACACCCAAGAAAATGGAGGTTGCTAATGAGCCTATGCAGAAGATACATAAAACCACCGTCACAAGACACCATGTTCCTAAACAAGGAATAGAGACAATGAAACTGAATTAGAGAAAGTAGAGGAAAGAGGTGGGTCAGGATAGGACTACACTGAGTAAACTAAGGAGTTAACATTAGACATTCCTTCTAGAGAATCACCGAGGCCTTGTAACTGTGTGTAACAAGAAAAGGTGAACTCAAACTCTTGGAAATGCAAGTCATAACTTGGAATACACTGGATTTGGAGAAATGCCAAATCGAACAGTTTTACTAGTATACTTCTCTTATCCTTATATAACACCACAAACGTAGTAACTAGTTAGATGTATTCTCTTCCAACAATCTTTGAGAGATGATGGCAAGCCAGGCAGCAGGATTTAGTTTTTGAGAGCAAAGAGGCTGTCTCCAATCTCATCTCCTGTCAGTGTCACTTGAGCGTGATTGGTTCAAAGGTATTTCCCTTTAAACGTACGATTTTGGATGAGGGCAATTTTTTAAGGTAATTTTGCAACTATTCAGGAAAGGAAAATGAATGTGTGATCTGTTATATTCTTAATGCTAGTTACAGAAAAATGTATAAAATTTATCTTCGGATAATGTCGCAGGCTGAATAACAGCTTTGCCTGAAATGCCTATGTCCTAATCTCTGGAACCAGTAAGTGTTACCTTACGTGGAAAAGGAGATTTTAAAGGTATAATTAAGTTAAGGATCTTGGGATGGGGAGATTATCCTGTTTTACCTGGGCACTTATAAGTGAGATTTACATTAGAGGGACAGACTGCCATATGATGGAAGAAGCAGAGAGACATTTGAAAATGTGCTACTGTCTTTTGAAGATGGAAAAGGAGCCACAAGCTGAGGAAAGCAAGAAATGCAGCTCTAGAAACTGGAGAAGACAGGGCATGGGTTGCCCCCTAGAGCCTCTCTAGGGAAGGTAGCCCCATGACACCTTGGTTTCAGCCCAGCGGAACCTGTTTTGGACTTCTGATCTCTAGAACTATAAGAAAATAAATTTGTATTGTATTAAGCCCCTAAGTCTGTGGTACTATATTACCTAAACAATAGGAGACTAATACGAATATTAAATTATAAAGACAGAACTGATCCAGGCTGATGAGTGTTTGCCAGTTTTTTCAACCTACGTTTTCTCTTTTACTTCTTAGTATTTATCAGGTAATGTGCAGGGTGTTTTTACGTGGAAACTAAAATTACACAAAATATATGATTTCTTTCACTTATTTTCCAAATCCAGGAATTCTTTGTCTTTCCAGAGAGAGGAGAGAGAGAAAGAGAGAGAGAGAGAGAGAGAACCAATGTAATACTTATTTGTCAAGTCCATTTCTCTTTTCCTTTTTCATTTTTACTTCCCCTCCATTTCATTTCATTTTTAATATTTTGCATATTATGCAATATTATGCATCATATTATCCATATTATACTACTCTTAAGTGGGTTATCTCAGATTAGAAAAATCACCTTGGGCTCCTCATAGAACAGGAAAAAAGAAAACCCATAAACCACAAGGTCTTGGTCTAAATAAGTAGAACTGGTTACCTGAATTTTTGGTGGAAGACAGATGTTTCTGGTAAGGGTTTGGTGTTGGATTATCCCACTGAAGAGAGGTGTATGTTTCTTCCTCCTGCATGTCTGAGGTGCTTTGATAGGTAAGGGGGTCCACATGAGAAGCTGAGACAAATAACTCCTTTTGTAGTCAGGAGCAGATTAATGGAAGAACTGAAATTAGCTACCTTTTCACACCAGTGGGGAAATATGTTTGAGTTTAAGGAATAGAATAGATGCATCTTCATCCAGAAAGTAGAAGTTTAAGCCAAAGCGTAACTTGGTAAAAAAGGAAGTGAGAAAGAAACTGAACTCAAAATGGTCAATAATAGAATAGGTTATTGCTCTGGTTTCTACAGTGTAGCAGATGTTGAAGGTGATAGCACTGGATTACTGTTAAAATGAAAAGGCCAGAAGTGCAGAGAATGAGCTTACATTTGGTTTAGGATGTGAAGTGTGGGAATGACCTTGATGGCAAAGATACGAGGATAGCTCACATTGGGCCAACCAGCGTGGAAGGAGCTGTAGATCACTGTACATGCTTAAACAAGAAAACTGGGAAGGGATTTCATCTCTCAAATAAATTTACACACTGTATTATCTGGGGTGATGCAGTTGCTGTGACAAGTAAACCTCAAAATATCAGTCATTTAACACAAAGTTTATTTCTCGCTCACGTAACGTTTTAGCTCCAGTAATACTGGTTAGTGGGTAGTTTTCCTCCAAATGCAACCCCGCTCCTTCTATTCTGTGGGTGGTTGGAATGTCATACTTCTAGCCAATGGAAAGAAAAGGAGAAGATGGCATATCCACGATTGCTTCTTAAAAGCCGTAACCTTGAATTATCATGTATGACATTCACATCCACTAATAGTGCCCTGTTTGGATCTACAGTTTGGTCCTGATAAGCCTAATTTTTGCCTGGCTAGCAAACTTTCTACAATAATTTCACTCTAGAAGGGAAGGATGAATTATTTAGTGGATAGAGGGCTGTTTCTGCCACACCCTGTGACTACAGCATTGGTATTGAGAAATTTGATACTTTAATCATCACTCATATATTGGCCACTTGTCCTTACGGCCAAAAGTAGTGTCTCAGTAATTTACAGTCTGCAAATCCCAAGGGGGCATCTGAGGGCATTTAACAAAGACGGTTTTATAAAGATTGGGGAAGGATTAAGGAAACCAGAAAGGGGTTGTGAAATATGCATTGGGGAACGATTATCACACCCAGGCCTGAAGGGTTAAGGGGAAGGTAATTATTGGAACTTTGTGACCTATCTGAAAGGGCCATGGCCTAAGATACAGAACATGAAGGCTTTGCCAAACCAGGGTGTGGTAGGCGACAGCCAGCATAAACACCCGGACCGTTCTCCCCTTTCACTCCCCTGATCACTGCTAGTACCTCCCAACAGAGGAATTAACTGGAAGCCAGAGGCCAAGTTTGCCCAGATATTGCTGTACCTTGGAGTTCTGCCTCCTAAGACATAGGATGGGGCCAAGAGGATCTCAAGAGGCAAATAGAGAATATCCAGCAACTTCTCCAAATATGTCATATGATTTTTAAGTGACCTGAGATTCTGACAGAGAAAATAATGTGACTTAACTCCCTATAGCCTTTACATTGAAATGATTTCTATCGAGGTGAAGAAGAGGAAGAAACAACAAGCACAACAAATATACATTAAGAGCAATGTCAGGAAGAATGCAGGAACCGAAATTCAGTGGTTGCCATTAATTTCCAGGGGCTCTCAAATTGTATCAGCACTAAATATAATGCTCAGAAAGATCTAGGTTTCCCCAATATAGTATGCTCTCTGATAAATTTCTTTGGGGGAAACATTGGGCTCTCCCAGCCAAAGATTAGCATGTTACTTGTATGACGTTTAATGTTTTTAATCATACTATCTTATTTATTGTTCATTATATCCCAAGCACCGTTTCAAAGGCCCTTTACATGAATTATTTTGAATCTCAAAATAGCTCTGTGGCATAGTTACTATTATTAGTATGTTGTAACAAAATTGCAAATTGAGGCATGGAGAAGTCCAACTATTTTCCCAAGTTCACTTACCTGTGCTACTAAAGTCTATGCTATTCTGATTTTATGTATAAGATGCTTTTGATATGAGTATCAGAAAAAAAGAATCTTTGTAGGTACAGTTTGATTGGTTTACATTTTTTAATTGCACTTTTGCCATCCACTACAATATTATTCTTTAAAATTCAGTCATGAATAGCGATATAAAATGTATGCTTTTCCATTTGGGGGAGATAAAACACTAAATTTCAGAGCTATGGCTGATTTTTGGACAGTTTTCTGAATTATTAGTTCCAATTTGGTTTCTCTAAATAAACAAGTAAAAACAGGAAAATAATGGCATTATACCCCAAAAGCCAAGATCTCAACACATTTGAAGTGGAAGCAGAATCTATAGTATTTCTATTATTCTTCCTCAGTGCCCTCTCTTGACGCCCCTCCCGTGCCAAATCTGCTTGTTTATTGATAGCCTAAAACAAAATAGATTCAAGTGTCTTTGGGTGTCAGTGCACAAAGCTATAAAAGTTAGTTATACATATTCATTGAGTATTAATTATATGCTTGGTACTCTGCTCAATGCCTTACATAATTATATTAAATAATCCTCACAATTACTTTATGAGTAAGGTAATAATATTAAACTCATTTCATAGATGAAGAAACTGAGTTTTAAAGAGTCTAACCAATTTACCAAAAGCCAGATAAGGAGTAAGTTCCAAAGTAACATTTCTCAAAATGTATTAAAGGATACTTGTATCAGAAGCAAGTCAGGGTGCTTATTAAAAACATAGTCTGTCTCCTCAGCCTTCCCACTGAGTACCATAAGTATTTGTGTTTGAACATCTGCATGTTTTTTTGGTTTGTTTGTTTGGGTTTTTTTCATTTTTTTTTTTTTTTTTTGCGGTACGCCGGCCTCTCACTGTTGCGGCCTCTCCCATTGCGGAGCACAGGCTCCCGACGCGCAGGCTCAGCGGCCATGGCTCACGGGCCCAGCCGCTCCACGGCATGTGGGATCTTCCCGGACCGGGGCACGAACCCGTGTCGCCTGCATCGGCAGGCGGACTCTCAACCACTGCGCCACCAGGGAAGCCCCTATCTGCATGTTTTAACAAGCACCTCAGTTGAGATGTTTGAGAATCATGTTCATACATTTTATTGCCACGAATTTAAGGAGAAAGAGTACCTTCAGGGAAGCTATGAAAAGAAATGAAAAGTTTGCCTATTATCCTGTTAAAGGGTGCCTCTCCACATATCTATAAATACTACATGAGTCACTCAGCAAAAGCCAAACATAGAGCTGTCAGGAAAAGAACTATATAAAGCATTTTTGCTTGCTGTTCCACTAGCCTGTGCAACTTGTTGAAAAGCATTTACTCATTTTCAAACCCCGTCAATTTTCCTGCAAACTTTATTTTCCTTCTCTTGGACAGAAAATTACTGCTCTTCAGTCTGACCATAGGGGGACCTGGAATAGAAATTATATCTGTATAGTGTTTTACTGATTGCTGTGCTTTCTAGTGAACTGTCTCACACGAAGAGAAGCAAATATCTTTCTGTTTCCTATGAGCCAGGAGCTGTGCTTGCTGGCATAGAATAGAAAATAAGAAAGTCATGGGGTTTGCTTTCATGGAGTTTCTGATATAATTAATACTTTGAAGTTTTTATTTTAGGTTGTGGAACTGTGAGGTATATAAGACAGGTGTTATCCTATTTTAAATGTTAGAAGATGGAAGTTAAGAGGCGACATGATTGAGCCACGGTTGTACTTGAGTGATCATGCCATCTAAATTATTCTACTGACTCCAAGTTTAGTATACTTTCCACTACCTTATGCTGTCTTTCAAATTTAGATATTTTGCATAGTCTCAGACTTAGATATTTTGCACAGCGTAAGTCATTTAAGCGCTAACCTTTCTTGTTTCAATGTAAAATGTATATGTTTATGTCTGAAGATGCAGTGAATCATAGCATGTTGAGATAATTAGGAATGGAAGACAAGAAGAATGAAAATTAATGGAAATTAATTAATGGAGCCATTGGGAAACCATCAGCTCATAGACTGGTTTCTGGATGTATAAAGAAGGCACTAAGTTATTCCTCAGTATAAAGGGTTATATAAAGAAGGAACTAAGTGGTGTTGGTAGGAAAGATAATGTAAAGATCACTGTAAGGGGAATAAAGGGAAAAGTAAGCAATTCTATGGCTAGTGATTCCTTCATCCAGATCTCTTATTGTACCATCGATCACTCGTCTGTGACATGCTGTGCATGTCTTTGCATTAAAGTAGTTGGTCCACCTTTGCCATGCCTGCCTTCCTTTCACACATTAAATAATGTTTGTTCTCACAGAAGGTAGGGTGAATTTTCCCATTATGAAAATAAGCACAATTCATATTTTCTGTTGCAGTTCCAGAAAGCTTGAACCTGTGAATGGAAAAGGTAGAGTGAGTTCCTTTGAAAGGTAAATAAACAATCAACGATCAAACTCTGTGTATAGTATTTTGTTGCATAAAGTGGAGATAAGAAGTACAAGGCAAAAAATTAAAAAGCAACATTCAGATCATTGAGAAACTTCCAATCTGCTTGGGAGTATAAAGTATGTACATTTGAATAGCTCAGTAGCAATTTAATATGGCATAAGATTAAGCAGAAGTGAACAGTAGGTACAGTAGGAGCCCAGAGGAAAGGATGGATGGGTATCTGAAATAATGAGAAAGGCTTTACCTTTTCCTCTTCCCATGGAAGATCATACTTTAGTTCTGCCTTGAAGGAAGGGTAGGATTTAGATAAACAGAGAGGAGCCCTGTAGGACAAGTAGCTGCACAGGTTGGAAATGAGCTCAAGGAAAAATAAGTTGATTAAAAATTTTTGAAATGAGGATTTATGTTATAGGGCAGCTGGATACACGACTGTATTGTAATTGCTTGTTATATTTCCTGCTACAGTGCTATGACAAGAGGACAAAGAATGCATATTTATTCATTCATTTGCAAATATCTATGGGATATCTACTAGGAGCCAAAGTTGTTTTATGTGCTGATGACAGAGTGGTAAACAAAGACAAGGTCCTTTCTACTGGGGAACTTACATTATAATGAGAGAAAGTTGGTAAGAAGCCAACAAATAAGTAGAAAATTTCAGAGAGTGGTAAGAGTCATGATGAAACAGACAGTGTGATATGATAGACTCAAGTGCATGTGGTGGAGGGAGGCTAGGTTAGTTTGGGTAATTAAAGCTGGTCTCATTGAGGAAGTGATGATTAAACAGACTTGAGTGACAAAGGGGAGTCCTTCATAGAGTTCTGGAGGCAGAGCTTTCTAGAAGGGAAGAGCAAGTGATAAGAATAAAACCCAGGCCTATGAAGAAGCTTGCCTGTACTCATAATATTCTTGACTCCTACCCACAGTAAATTCTTAATAGATATCTGTTGAATCAATTAATCAGAACTTTAAGTAATGATCAGATTGTATAAATTTTTAGTTATAAGTTTAAATTTTAACTGGAGAGACATTGCACAAGATTAACAAAAGGTGATTAGAGATTGGAAAACCATATTAAGTAACCCAATGTAATTGGTCCCTTTGCCTGGATTGTCTGTAGAAGGCTACAGACAAATGGCACGAGCTCAAACTGGGGCCGATTCTGGTCTGGTTCTTTCTAGCTGAGGTCTGAGGCTCCCTTTTGACATGAACATTAGAATCACCTTGTGACTGATAACGTGCTCGATTCTTGGATACCCCTAAGGTAAAAGACGAGGTAAAATGATACTGAAAAGTCAAAAGGAGCCTCAAAGTAATCACTTTCAACCATAAAATAATGAGGATGATAATTTTGTTCTGAAAATATGTGAAGAGAATCAGATCAAGCTAAGAAAACAAAACAAAACAAAACTACATACGTAGAATGTTCCAGTGGTGAAGTTAAGGGTAGAAATGAATGGGAACAAAGCATCAGGAATAGCGGTGGATTGCGACTTAGATAAAAAGCAGAGGAATGGGAGAGTAGGAAAATAGAATCTTATTACAAGTGCTCTCTTGTTAGGATTATGGTGTAAGTGACTCAGCCAATGCTTATGTAACACACAGTAAAACACAGAGCCACCTCCCAACTTTTAAGTAACCTGTACTCAAGAGGGTAGAAGACCCCAGGACTCAAAATTCCTAGTTGTGCCTTGTATTCTGAGCATCCAATAACTTACAAATTTTTGGAGGGAACTGAGCCGTCTTCCCACATCCAGACATCACTGGATTTCTGGCGGGACAATCCAACCCAACGAATTAATCCAGTCCTGCCACTGATGTATTGCTATTGCAAACACAAGTAAATACAACGGTCAGAGCGTTTCTACAGTTCTTGTAACGGCATAAAGGCGAAGCTTCATGATGAGACGCTGGACATAAAAAGTGGATTATATGTCTATATTAATACTAATTAATTATATTTGATATTTAGAATTGTTCCAAGTTCACTTGTTTTTGCATAAAAATACTTGCAGGATACAGGGAAAACTGTAAGCAAGAGAGATAATATTCTAATATCCCTATGTGTTTATCTTCCATCAATTGAAGGTTAGAATCCCAAATGAAGTCTCAAATATGGCTCTTAAATGAAATAAGTGGTAAACAGCTAGAGAAGGAAAACGAAAAGAAATACATTGTTGATGAAACTTTATATTCCCTAGAATTAAGCTCTACTCGCTTTGGTCTCATTGCTTAGCTTGCCTACAGAATCTTGCATACAGGAATATTCATTTATTTTAGTTGACTGGGTAAAAGAGAGCTATACAATGTCTTTCTCAAAGGAATTTACAAATGACGTGCATCTACTTTTTCCTACTTTGAAATTATCACTATTTACTATACTATATACTATACTGGTTTATTTTGTTCTTTGCCTATTGCTCCAACTGGAATAAAGTTCCATGAATTTAGGAATTTTTGTAGGTTTTATTAATGCATAGGTTCAGGTCCTAGAATAGTTCCATCACATATCTGTTGAATTAATGGATGAATAAATCAGTCAATCAATCTATCTATGGGTAGCAGAATTAAAAAGAGGTCAAATGTTCACGTACTCACATACCTCCCGGAAAAAACAAGTGAGGACACATTCTTGGCAAATAAAAAATGACGTGAGCATCTTGGCAGACATGTGAGACACAAACTGGCATTCCATAAGAGATGTTCTTAAAGCTTGATCTACCTGTCACCTTTCTGTTGATTTATGTTTTTTTTTTTAAAGTACATCCATATTGTATATTTCACTATAGGACCTGACAGATACAGTCTACCTGAAATTTAACTATTTTTTATTTCTCAAAAAATTACATTAGTTCCTCTTTTAGTTGTTCATCTCCAACATGATATCAACCTAGAGTAATAAGATTCGAGACTTGTTTAGTCTCCAATTAATCTCTTTGTAATAGAATTGAGATTTCAAAAAAGGTACTCTCTTATTTTGCCTGATTTGAAAGAAGTTAATTTATCTGAATATCTTCTCTATGAGTCTGAGCCACAAAAAAAAGTATATGGTACAGCAAGTTAGAATAACAGGACACCCAAATGAGTGTGAACATCACTGGGCTGATTTCCTCATGTCCGGTCCACTGCTGGTTACTTCAGCTCTCAGTAAGGTACAAGTCAATTTTGCTGGTTACCTACAGCAGTTCTGTAGAAAATGGCTTGCCCGAATATTTGAATTCTATTGAATTTCTGTCCGCATAGAGCCCGAATCCTGATCTTCTATTCTAATTTATATTTGCATTTATTTTAATATGCAAAAATGTGAATAATTACTATATTAGAAATTGTAGGATAAGTACAATAAATAATTTCTGCCTTTTAAAAAATATATGTTTTGACAAACTGTTATTGGGTAGGAGGGAGACTCCAAGGCTTTGTTCCTGGCTTGCTCCCAGGATTTATGAAAAAGCAAAGCTACATTCAATAATATAGAGAAAGTGCAGTAGTGGATGTGAATGTACATTGCTTGAAAAGAGAGCTTTTGTTAGAAGCTGTCAAAAAGGGAAATATAGAAGAGGAGACATGTTTAATAAAAAATTTTCAACTGAAATCCTGTGTGTTGTGCAAATAAGATTGTGCCCCAAACTACATCTGGGAGGGCCTATGAAAAGATAGAGTTTGCCTCATGGTTCGTTCAAAGTGTCAACAATTTAGCAAAAACTGAGAAGGCATGTAATGTTGGGATAACACTGATATTTATATTTTCCAATCATATTGAGTTTCTTTATACTTTCAGATCCTGTTTTGAATTAATAAACAGAGTTAAGGAAGCCCAGAAATGATCTTAACTCTTGTTGCAGAGGTAAGACCAGAACTCAAAGTTTCATTCGTTCTATTTCAGCACTTTCTACTCTCAAATGTAATTTTTACTGAGCTTAATAAGTTTCTGAGATTAGCACAAACTGCAAGACATAAAAATGTAAAAGAAAAAAAAAGGCAAATGTTTCATTTGAGATTTCTCTCCTTATGACTCCAAAATATTTGACATAGAAATATTCTTACCAGCGTGTCCTCCCTGGTGATCTTCAGAAGAGTACCATTTACATCAGCACAATACTTCTTACTGTCTTTCCACGTCAAGTTGTGCCTGAAGAATCCATAGCAACTGTCTCCATAATATCTCCAGTGTATGTCACATGGGCTGCATTTATGGCCTTAAGGAGAATCCAAGCATAGGATCCCTTTCATTCTGAAAGGATGGGCTTACTTTTTCCTCATATTCAACGTTTCCTGAAGATCTCAAGATTCCTGACAGATAGCATCACAAAAATACTCCAGAGTTAGGGGAGATGAAGAGACTAGCCAATCATACTTACTTTCCTTTTGTCCTGATTGTTGTAGTAAATCTTGGCAGAACTTCCTCGCTAATTGTTTCAGAGTTCCTGAGAGATGTTCATTCTCAGCTTGTAGGTAGTTTTGCTGCGTGACAACTAGATGTAAAAATTAGATAATAATTTGTAATTAGGATAATAAGGAGTGATGCAAAAAAAAAAGTCCTCTCAATGAACTTTATGTTCATCAGAGTTGTCAATCTATGAAGTGTTTACTAGATACATTATGAGTAAAAGAGTGCTGAAAGGGGATCAGGGTAAAGGGGTTATAAAGAAAACATTGTGTCAGGCAGAATGACAACCGAGAGTTCTCCAGAACAATGGGTGAACTATTTGAAGGAGATGACCACAGGTAAGAACATGCCGTAATCAAAGCGCATGCCCAAAGCAGCTGTTTTGACCTTTCCTTGAATGCAGATTTCTAAGCACATTTCACAGAGGTGAATGACCTCTGCTATTATGTTTTCTGTGTAATGCCAGAATATCCATTCACTTAAAAAATACACATTGAGGGCTTCCCTGGTGGCGCAGTGGTTGAGAGTCCGCCTGCCGATGCAGGGGACGCGGGTTCGTGCCCCGGTCCGGGAAGATACCACATGCCGCGGAGCGGCTGGGCCCGTGAGCCATGGCCGCTGAGCCTGCGCATCTGGAGCCTGTGCTCCGCAGCGGGAAGGGCCACAGCGATGAGAGCCCCGCGTACCACAAACTTAAAAAAAAAAAAAATATTGAGGACTTTCCCGGTGGTCCAATGGTTAAGACCGTGATCCCACTTCAGGGGGCACGGGTTCGATCCCTGGTTGGGGAACTAAGATCCTACATGCCCTGTGGTGTGGCAAAAAACAAAACAAAACAAAAAAGTATTGATTTGTTGTGCTCGAAGTACTGTGATATTCAGGTAAATCAAAGTAGTGGATGAAAAGTTCTAAAATATCTTATGAAAAAATAAACAAGTATCTGAACAAGCAACAATTATGCAGATGATAATGTGACGTTGGAGGGCTTTTAGATGTATAGGAAGAAAAAATATTTATCAATTAGGTGGGATATGAATTGTCTCAGTGGAAGTAAATATATTCACCTTAAAACATGGGAAGGAGGACATTTTAGGAAGCGGGGACAGAATCAGCAAAATCTCAGGCAGGGGGACATAGGATTTATTTGTGAAACAGAAAACTCCACGTTGGCTGGATCTTAAGATGCACAGAATAGGGAGGAAAAAAGGAAAGTTTCAAAAGATAGTGTGGATCTATACTAAGGAAGATCTTAAAGACCAGCTTAAAATTCTTAAACAATCATTTTAAATTAATTTAAAAAACCTAAAAGGTAATTTTAATCAAAAGGTAAAGTTCAGAGTTCTCCTTTATTGAGAATATCCTGGCAGCTATGTATAGGATAATTGCAGTAGCGACGAATAGATAGTGACAGTTAAGCTTCATGGCATACACCAGGACACTTACGTATTGCCTTCCTCAGATCAAGTCATTGGCAATAAGTCAATACTTACACATAATCCCCAGAGCCACCAGCCCAACAGCTATCCCCATGCACAAGATCAGCAGAATCAAAGCCATCACACGCCACAAAGAGGAGGAAGCAGGGTCACCTGTGGACATACAATAAAGATGTTAGGCGGCAGGCAGTATGGCATAGTTTTGGGGGACAGCTTCACCCCCATCCCCTGCCCTCTCAGGATTGTCCAAGTGATATAAACAGCTTCTCGGGCCCATCTTGCCTTTGCTCCCTTGGTAATCACCAGCAGTAAACACAACCCACTCCATCCCCACTCCCACCGGACTTCTCTCTGAGTCAAAATGTAACTAGCAGCTAAGGTCTTCTGTGTTTGTGTTTGTCTTTGTTTTATTTTGTGCTCACTCCTCTAAATAATGGTGTTTATAAGCCACAACTGTGGAATCACACCCACTTGCTGACATCTTAGAAAGTGGAGTTTTCCAACATTTTCTCCTCTTACCCCTTAGATTTCTATTCCCTCCAGCATTTAAATCTATAAGCCTTAATGTAATGTGCCCTGCTTGTATCATTTGTTGTTTATATTCTAAATATAACTAACACATGTAGCCCATGTACATACCACTCAAGTGATGTAGGGAAAGAAGGTCATTCAGGAAAATAAAACAACACTATGTATGCTATTACTAGTAGAAAAAAGGAAACTAAGGTGGATCCATTTCAACAGTTAATTTCCAAATTGCTGCCTCTTGGGCATTCTTACCTGAAGTGAGAGCTGGTTTTTGAGTTTTAATATTTAAGGTGACGTATCCATCTTCATCCTGCATGGCTTCCCTTGGAATGAAAGTGAACTCAGCATTCAATGACTTTGCAAAATGTAGTGTCCACCCTTATGATTTCAATGTCTACCCGTCTGTGACCCTCCTCTCTCTGGTAAGGTGGAGACGTATGAGTTGGGGCACATGATTTTTTGTTTTTTGTTTCTTTCCAGGAAGCCCTTTAATAGCTGCTCAGATATTCATGGACCTTGAACACCAAAACACAAAAATAATAACTTGTGGTAAACGAGTAGATATGGCATTTGTTTCCTGTCTCCTTAACTTCCACTCTGACAGCTCCATCGTGTATATCCTTTCAAAGAACAGAAGTTCATGTTTCATCGTAACCTTGGCAGAGTCTAAATCATGTCGTTTAAATGAACTTATTTCTGATGAAAACTCACGGATAACACATCAACAGATATAGAGTCTATCTCATCGTGGTGTAAGAGTCTGGTATAATTTGATCTAAGATGAGCTATATTAGATGTTTCATGGTCTTGTGTTAGAAGGTCTAATTATGACCTAGAATTCATCCAAATTCTTGCATGTTTTGCAAATCAAAGGTTTTTTTTTTTAGAGTAAAAAAAAAAAACCATCCGTTTATTTGATTGCATTAAGTTGAAAAACTGAACAAGCTGACATTTTAAGTAATGAGTCAAGGATATTCAAATTATATTATACTCTTTAGTCCCTGCAAATCAAAGGTTTAAAAAAGTTGAGAACTCCACATGAAGCAGGATTTATATGGCTTAGGTTTAGGCATCAAAGGAAAACAATCTAATAAAGTGAAATAATACAAAGTTAATGTCTCGATGTATTGCCTTTCAGTAATGTTTTCACTTTAAAGTAAATTTCCAGGAATGGCTTTTGGATCTTTGATAACTTTAACCATAAGCTGAGTGTCTTATGGCTGGATCTATGCTTCATAAAAATATATTTGCCTTTATTTGTATCCATCAAGCATGACTTTGTGGTGTTAGAAATATGCTGGGTAAGTACAGAAGCTGTCAGGGTCAAAGGAGGCCCTGATAACATGAGTCTTAATTCTGCTTCCTCTCTCCACCTACCCCATAAATACAAGCTGAGCTACTCAGCAAACATTAAACAGAACTGCAGGAAAAAACGATAGATACAACAAAGTTTTCTTTTCTCTTTTCCGAAATCCAGAGGCTTTTCCAGCTATCTCTCAATCACCCTATAAGGCCTATCATTGACATTTTATTTCTACTTGCGTATTTTATCGCTCCCTCTTTTCTTGGCATAGGAAAGTATAGCTGAAGAAGTCTTTATTCCAAATATGCTGATGAGTTTGAATTTGGAATAAAAACCTCTGTTTAATATTGTAGAGGTTGAGTGTTACATAAGTTACCTCTTTTATTTTAAAGCAAATATCTCATTAATTTAATTATGTGTCAGGCCCTGAAATTAATAGCAAGTATTCATGGAGAAGTCATGGCACTAGTCCTTATGGAGCACGGAGTCTTAGACTTTAGGTACTTAACCTTTGCCTCTTAGTATTTAGAACAACTTTCCACTCCACCCCACCCCAGGCCACATTTTTGTCCCTCTTTCTTGTTTCACTCTTTTCCATTGCATATATGTGAGGGAGGGTGTGTGTGTGTATGTGTGTGTGTGTGTGTACATATATATATATATAATATTTTTGTCATGTATACTCACAGGAATGTATTCCATGGCTCTAAAACAGTGACTGACATACAGTTACCACCCAGTAGAAATTTGGTGAATGAATGAATGAATGAGTATATGTAAAATAGGCACTTATTGGAATATTACACATGCAGAAAGCAATTTAGGGAATCTTGGGAATTTTCTATGATCATGCTTTTTGCGAGAAGCCTCACCATCTACCCAGTTTCCAAGTTCCTTCCGCTGTACTATGATGTCTTTCAAATTTAGGTATTACCCAGACTCCATTTTCTGTATTTATAGCCGAAGAACCAGTAAAAGACACTAGGATCGCAATGACAAGGTATAGATACAAAAACAAAGGAAATTAGTGAAATGCATAGCACGGTGGATTAGACTGATCAAATATATAATGATGGCTAGAGGATGTGTAAAAAAGAAAGACAAAAAGAAAATGATGTTGACTAGTATGAGTGTTATAATAATGTCTCTAAACTGAAAAAACAGAGGACATCAACATTTTGCAGTTAGCGATATCTTTTTTATAGACCTTTTACTGTACATCACCTTTAAGCTAACCCTTAGGTGCATTTATCAGTGATATCCTGTTCCCTCTCTCAGTTCTCTGAATTCAAATTGTTGGTTCACTTCTCACTTTCTAGCCTTCAACACACGTATCAAATACTGCTTATCTTTGGGAAAGGCTAGAATTTCCTGTCATGGAAAAAATGCCTAATTAATATTTTCTCTTTCATTTTCAGAAAGCTTAAAGCTGTGGACTGAAAAGTGGAATGAGCTTTATTAAAATAAACTAAATGTATAACTATCAGACAACAACTGTGGCAAAGCTTTTGGTTACAAAATAGTAGATAAAATGAAGGGGAAAATTGTGTTAGACCACATTCACAACACTGAAACGTTTATCACGCGTGTGCATACAAAATCCCTGTAAGTAAGAAAGTCAAATAATATTCAAATGGAATAGATAAAACTTAAGATTTGACAGAAAGGCGAAGATTGCATAAGAAGAGAGAGGAAAGGGGAATATTTATCAGGGAGGGCACGCATCTGAAACAAAGTTAGGGAAGTTGGAATGAGTATGGTGTGATCTGTGATCAAGGGACGTGAACTGATCAAGCATATTTGAACTGAGTATTCACATCACAGTATATTGGGGTACAAGGTGTCCTATTAAAATCACTGTAAAACTTACAGTTCAGGGACAATTAACCAATCAATTATTTGAACATATATCTATTGATCACTGTGTATGTCTCAAGCACTATCCTATTTTCTGGGGATCAGGTGGTGAACGAAACACACAAGAGTTGTGCTCTTATTGAGCTTATGTTCTAGTGGAGAGTGGTGAACACAGATGGCAAAGAAGAAAAGAAAGAAAAGAGCAAGACAATTTCAGATCATCATAAATGCTATGGAAAAAGTCATACAGTAGAGATTTATTGGTGGAGCTTGGAGCAGCCCTGTTTGTGCTCATTTGAACTGGTTTCTTTAACCTTTACTAGAAGGGGGTGGAGAATTGCAGTTTTCTTCCATTTTTAAAAATTGAAGTATAGTTGATTTACGATATTATATTATTTTTCAAGCATACAAAATAGTGATTCAATGTTTTTATAGATTACATTTCATTGAAAGTTACTACAAAATAATAACATATTTTCCGGTGCTGTACAACATACCCTTGTTGCTTACTAATTTTATACATAGCAGTTTGTATCTCTTAATCCAATATCCCTATCTTGCCCCTCCCCCGCCCACTGGTGACCATTAATTTCTTCTCTATATCTGTGAGTGTGTTTCTGTTTTGTTATACACATTCATTTTAACTTTTAGATTCCACATACAAGTGATATCGTATGATATTTGTCTTTGATTTATTTCACTAAACATAATACTCTCCAGGTCCATCCACGTTGTTGCAAATGGCAGAATTTCATTCTTTTTTTATGGCTGAGTAATATTCTACTGCATATATGTACCACATCTCCTTTATCCATTCGTCTGTTGATGGACACTTAGATTGCTTCTATATCTTGGGTATTGTAAATAGTGCTTCTATGAACATTGGGGTTCTGTATCTTTTCAAATTAGTGTTTTTGTTTTCTTCAGATATATACCCAAGAGTGGAATTGTTGGATCATATGGTAGTTCTATTTTTAGCTTTTTGAGGAACATCTGTACTGTTTTCCGTAGTGACCACACCAAGTTACATTCCCACCAACAGTGTAGGAGGATTCCCTTTTCTGCACATCCTTGCCAACATTTGTTATTTGTGGTCTCTTCGATGATAGCCATTCTGACAGATGTGAGGTGATATCTCACTGTGGTTTTGATTTGCATTTCTCTGATGCTGAGTGATGTTGAGCATCTTTTCATGTGCCTGTTGGCCGTCTGTGTATCTTCTTTCGAAGAATGTTTATTCAGGTCTTCTGCCAATTTTTTAATCAGATTGTTTGTTTTTTCGATATTGAGTTGTGTGAACTCTTTATATAGTTTGGACATTAACCCTTATCATCATCAATATTTTGCAAATATTTTCTCCCATTCAGTAGGCTGTCTTTTCATTTTGTCAATGGTTTCCTTTGCTGTGCAAAATCTTCCACTTTTAAGAGCATCCAAAATAACTTATGCTTAATTCTGATATAATAACAATGAGACCATTTATTATTGCTTTTATATGCTTGTATTAATTGCCTTTGTGGTAGGCGTTATACTTATGCCAGTTTTACTAAAAAGAGAAATAAAGCACAGAGGTTAAGTGACTTGCCAAAAGTCACTGGACAAGTAAATGTTGATCCAGGATTTGAATCAATCAGTCTGTCTTCATAGTCCTTTATTTTAAACAGGATATTTTATTACCCTGATTGGATGAGTCTGTTGATACATTTCAAAAATAAATTCTTTCCTGTATTCATCCTCTGGCTCCTCCTTGTGGTCATTTGTTGTTGTTGTTTCTGCTTTTATCTTTTCTTCAGGTCTTCTGGTACCTCCAGGTTTAATTTTCAATTTTCTCCATTCCTTTTTGTAAATAATTTTGAATTCATTCCTATTCTGCTCATTGGGTACTATCCAATATAGGTCCCTCTTTGAAAGTGTTCTCTGACATAAGCATAATATGTGGGAATGGAATGATTACTGAAGAACAAAGTGAGAATACAACTTCCCATTGTGTAAACTCATTATTTCTTTTAATGTATCCCAGGTGAACAGTACTTCTCTATTTAAAGCCTGTGTTCCCTTATTTTCTGCAATGAACAGTATTTTCCGATAGATTTAATTCATGTGAGAGCAGCAAGGGAAGTCAAAGGTGATTTTAAGTTTTTGGCTGAGGAGCTGTAAGTGTGAAATTCTCATTTACTGAAATGGAGAAATGTAGAGTGAAATGATTGGAAAAGGGTTGTTCATTTTTTTAACATGTTAAGTCTGAAAATTCTATCACATGTTAAGTGAATATGCCAAGTCTCCATTCAGATACCTGAACCTGGCGATCAAACTCTGGCATGAAGATATCCATTTGGAGGTCATCTATGTATGGCTGTTACTTGAAGCCCTGAATCTGGAAGAGCTCATCCGGCAATGAGAATACACAGAAGATAGAGGGTCAAGGACTGAACCCTGGGGCTCAAAAGTATTTTGAAGTCAGCTAAGGAGGAATCAGCAAATCTGATGGAAGATAAGGTAATGAAGTAAAAGAAAAACAAGATAATGGTGTCCTGGAGAGCAAAGTATTTTGGAGAAGAATTTTAAATTAAAGGGAATTAACAGTTATGTCAAATGCTGTTTATAGGTGGAGTAAAATGAATCCTGAGAAATAGCCATTGATGTGTTGATATAGAGGTTAACAGTGACTTACTAGCATCTTACTAGAAACAGTGAGGGGGAAAGCCTGATTAAAGTGGGTTTGGGAAAACAGGAAGATCCAGCAGGCATGGACAGCTTTTGAACCCTTTTGTTGTTGAGACAATTAGAGAAATGGGGTGATAGTGTGTGTGTGTGTGGTAAGCAAACATTTTCTGGCTTATTTTTAATGGAGATATTATATCATGTTTACAAGTTAAGGTGAGTAAACCACTAGAGATTAAAAAAATGATGATTCCAGAGAGAGAGAGAGAGAGATTTACAAGTTAAAAATATTTGACTAAGCAGATGGAATGGATTTCAATTTGTAGATGGAGATTGACTATAGATGAGAGTGTATAGAATTTAACCACAGAAGACGGTTGAAAATGATACTGCTTTACATATACAGATGTAAAATATTTTTTGTATATTTGCTCATGGGGCAGAGGAAATGCTCTTCTGATATTTTGATTTTCTCAAGATAAGAGGCCAGGTTTTTAATTGAGTTTGAGAAAGGAGAACAGAAATTTGAGAATTGAAAAAGAAAGAGAAATTGGGAGTAATCTTCTAGCAGATTCACAGAATAGACTGATTAGTAAGACTGCTGGCAAATTATCTTTCAAAAATGTAAAATAAGACCAGAGAATGCGGTCACATTTAGCTGCTCGTACAGAGTAGGTAGAGTTGGATTCCCTGGGATGCGTTTTCCAGATAGGTACAATGAAGGAAGGGACAAGCATTGAACTCGTAGCTGTACATAAGGAAGTGATCATTATAATTGACCCTGACAAACGGTCTAAGCCAGGTAAAACAGGAAATGAGACATAAAGGATTTAGGACAATGAAAAGGCGGCATGGTCACTGAATTTGATGTCCCAGGGGGCATCAAAGTGCCGTAGGCCACAGACTCCCTCTAGGGAATGAGCTGGAGAGAAAGGACTTGGAAGTTAGAGAGTAGAAATCTAAAACTGAAGTAATAGAGGGGGTGCTCACACTGGTAATGAAATTGTCTGGTTCTAGTGCAGCACCGTCCAATAGAATTTTCTGTGATAATGGAAATGTTATACATTGTGCTGTCCAGGTCCACAGCCAAGAGCCCCACCTGTGGCTACTGAGCACTTGAAGTATGACCAGTATGACTGACGATATGAATTTTTAATTCACTGAAGTTTAAATAGTCACATGTGACTAGTAACTACAATAATGGAAAGCATAGCTTTAATGAATGATCACCATAATGAGTGGTCAATTTGTGGTGTGGTCAAAGGTGACTGGAGGTAAATCCAGGACCTGAGAGCACAGGGTATTGGAATTTTCACCTGCAAGAATACTGAAATTACCGATAATCATGACAGGAATAGAAGTGAACAAGGAGATTTAAGACGTTTGAAAAAATGGTAAAGAAATGAGAAATGCCCTGGAATTTGTAGATGCTTGCAATGCGTTGTGTTATTTGATAGTATAATATGATATAATGTGCTACAGAGAAGCTGGATATTTTTAAGGGGGAAAGTATAGACAGTAGTTTCTAAAATCAGCTAATAGCAGATAATATAGCATTTTAGGATCATAATAGTAGAAAGTGTGTCGGAAGTATGAGTAATCTTCTTTGCTATAGAAATAATTAGGAAACAGATGAGATTCCTCATCGTGGCTTTACCGAAGCGTTATTTCTTATTTATTTATTTATTTATTTATTTATTTATTTTTGCGGTACGCGGGTCTCTCACTGTTGTGGCCTCTCCCTTTGCAGAGCACAGGCTCTGGACGCACAGGCTCAGCGGCCACGGCTCAGGGGCCCAGCCGCTCCGTGGCATGTGGGATCTTCCCGGACCGGGGCACGAACCCGTGTCCTCTGCATCGGCAGGCAGACTCTCAATCACTGTGCCATCAGGGAAGCCCCAAAGCATTATTTCTTATAAGATAGTAAGAAATTAAATACTTTTTAAGGGAACTTTAAGGCATATGAAAGAATTAGGGAAATGAAAATGAAAACACAGTCTTTGCAAAATTAAGTGAAAGACCAGAACAAAGAAAAACACCCCTGAGTTCTCTTTTTTTTTTTAATGGTCAGCTAAATTTTTTTAATTTTTTTTTTATTTTTAACATCTTTATTGGGGTATAATTGCTTAACAATGGTGTGTTAGTTTCTGTTGTATAACAAAGTGAATCAGTTATACGTATACATATGTTCCCGTACACCATTGCTGGGGTCTTCTCTGAGACTCCAAATCTCCCCCTCTGTCCCCACCAGTGAGGGGAGTTCCCACTGTGTGGAAACCGTTCCTCCTTCACAGCTCCCTCCCAGAGGTGCAGGTCCTCTCTCTTTCTCCTCCTTCCTTTTCTTTTTCCCTACCCAGTTATGTGGAGATTTTCTTTCCCTTTTGGAAGTCTGAGTTCTTCTGCCAGTGTTCAGTAGATGTTCTGTGAGAACCATTCCACATGTAGATGTATTTTTGAGGTATCTGTGGGGAGAAGGTGATCTCTGCGTCCCACTCCTCTGCCATCTTGATCCACAGAACTTTTCATTACAGCACCTATAAAATTTTATTCAACCAATATTTATTGAACACCTATTATGTATCAGGCATTGATTTAAATGATAGGGATGCAACAGGTTTCCAAACAGGAAAAAAACCCTGCCTGTATGGAACTAGACAAGGAGACAGAAAACAAAATGTAACATTTTAAACTACAAAGAGAAGCAAATTATTTGGAAAAGACATTTTTATATTTGTCTGATTAAATTATTTTATTAGTGTTTATGAATCAGACTAGAACATAAAGTCCATTTCAAACTTTGGCAGAAATGGTTATTGGTATGCTGCTGAAGTTATTATCATTAAAAAATAACAACAACAACAACAAAAAAACTGCAGACCAGCGAAGGGTTGTGAAGATTAAGAATACAGATGTCATCTTGACTGGTGACTCTCATGAGTAGTTCTGAAACAATTAGACCATCAAAACAGGAGACTATAACCCATTGAACAAAATATGAAAGTGGAAGCCCACAAAGGTATACATATAAAAATGAATAAATTGAAATTTTGATGATGAATGGGATATTCACAGAGTTTAAAAATACCACCTGTGAAAGTGAAAATTGCACAGAACAATGTTACATTACACAGGAGAGGAAGACTTTATTCAAGGTTATTGCAGTAGGGGAAATAGACCAGAATTCAGTCTGAACTAAAAATCTGCTGAAACAAAAAGCAATAAGCTTTTAAAGAGATGGGGTAAAAGGGGGATCACATACCATCTATATGACTTTACTCAAAAGAAAATTAAACTTTCTCAGATATTCATAATAGGAGGTAGTTTTACAACTTGGAGCTATAGGCATCCACTGAAGTTTGGCTCCTACCCTCTCAAAGAAACTGAGAAACAAAGTTGCAATCTTTCTTGATGATTGCATTTCAAAAGGATGGCTCCCAGGTCCTGGCGAAAGACATTTCTGGGCTGTAAAATATTTAAGAGGCTTCTTAAAAGATTTACATCTCTTAGGGGTAGAGAAAGAATTTCCAGTAGCAAGTTTCCTAGAGAAAATGCTCTAAAAAGGGGGAAGTCAAGAGTGCATCATCAGGAAGAATGAAACTTGTCTAAAGTTTAGTCAAGCTCAGGGGAATGCTAAGGCCATCTTGGTCATTCCCAACAAAATATTGATTGATTACAAAGGGAAAAGAGAAACTTTCCAGTGAAGTCTCGTAGGCACCACATTAACCATGTGAATAAAGTGAGCATCATCAATAATGGAACAAATAAAACTGCATCTCCTGCAAGGTTGCAGCGAGAAAAACAAAGCTTCGCTGCACGATGGCTCTGCTATTCGATAATCAGACAAATGTAAACTGAAGAACATTTTACAGAACATCCAGCTGGTAGTATTTAAAAGTATCAGGTCAGGAATGTCAAGGAAGGCTAAGGAACTCTTCTAGATGCTGAGAGACTAAAGAGACAAAATAACTAAATGCAGAAAATGATTCTGATCCGGGTGTTTCACTCCAAAGAACATTATTTGACAACTGGCAAACCTGGTAGAGAGTTAGAGACGGTGGCACTGTGTCAATGTTAACCGGTTGATCGATAATTGTATTGTGGTTAAGTAGGGATTTTTGGGGTAGGAAATATACACAAAAGTATCCAATGATACGTGAAATTTTGTAATGAAATTCATCAAATTGGCAACTAATTCTCAAGAGGTTTGGAGAAAAGGTAATTTTTTTTCCCCTGTACCTATAATCTTCTTATAAGTTTGTGATAGTTTCTAAATTAAGACAAAAGTTGTATAAAACCAACCAACAACATTTTTAACACTTTTTACCCAGAAAGTCCAATTTTAAAGTTTACGTCATAGAAATAAAAGTGCTACTTATTTAGAAAGATAATCAGAATATTTTTTGCAGCATAGTTCATGTAGCAAAAATCTGAAAAAAGTTAATGCTCATCAATAGAGTGAAAAATCCACACTATAATGCAACTCAGAACTATATGAAATTTCCATAGGATATTGTTAAGAATAAAAGAAAAGCAAAATAACAGAAAAGCAGACATAATTTGTTCACATTTGTTGTAAAAGAAAAGGTGAATTAAATCATGAATATAAATGCATGGGTTCACTCTGGATTACATTATCACATAAAGCATCAGAGAGGTTTATCTTAGATTGCTAACATGGGTTACTCTGTGGCTAGGACCCATGAAGACGATCGAGGGAAAATAGAAAAGAGAGGCTGGTGTTTAACTGCAATTTTAAATACTTACTCCTGAAGATTAATGTTAGGCAAAAGAACATTTATCCTTGATTATTCCACTATCACTTTTAAAATTTTAATATTGGCAAATCCATTTGAAAACACTATTGCAAGTTTCAGAGTAAATTCTGTTTTCCTTGATGGCAGCACAGCTATTTTCTTTAGTTGGTCCTTTTATGAAGAACCTGCAGAAGAGAAGATGAATACTTAGTTAATCGTTGTTGCTGAAGACATCCATTTGTGTTTTCAGTTAATACCCTCCCTTTATTAAAAGGTAATTCAAATATTCGAGGAATTTTCAAATACCTTGACTCATTAAATATTCCAATATCTCTGTAACTTAGTATTACTGTTTGTGATTGGCAGACAGTTCCCTGAGGGTCTGTTTGCAAATGACAGAGCTAAGAAGAAATTTGTGCCCATAATTCTATGCTAGTATTCTTTCCATTGTTCCATGTCATCCATTAGATTAAAAACAGATTGAGACACGTGAACTGCTCACTTAACGTTTCTTGGCTTTTCATATCTTATTGTACAATAGTGATAATAATATTTATCTCATGAAATTGTTATAGAGGTTAAATGAATTGATGTTTGTAAAGAACTCAATACAGAAAGTGACCCATGTAAGCCCTAAATAAATTGTACATTTGTTGTATTACTTATCTATAAAGCAACATGTTAAATACAATAGTAAAGTTATCTCTAAAATACTGTAGTCTTAGTGATTTATTCTGTTAGGAATTTATTTAAACTTAGAAAAAACAGTTCAAGAAGGTATCATGGAGGGGCTTCCCTGGTGGCGCAGTGGTTGAGAGTCTGCCTGCCGATGCAGGGGACATGGGTTCGTGCCCCAGTCCGGGAAGATCCCACATGCCACGGAGCGGCTGGGCCCGTGAGCCATGGCTGCTGAGCCTGAGCGTCCGGAGCCTGTGCTCCGCAACGGGAGAGGCCACAACAGTGAGAGGTCTGTGTACCGCAAAAAAAAAAAAAAAGAAGGTATCATGGAAAAGAGACCCATGATCATCAAAGCTCCCAGAATAATAATAGACAAGTAAGTATTGGATTTTCATATTGGAAAATACACTGTCATATTTGAATTTATGCACCTTTATATTTGAATTTTGTATAGGTGGTGTTGAGTGAATCTGGCATGAGGAGAAAACCCAGGTTAGCATCTTCATAAGTAGCCAATCAGGTCATGTCCAGTGATAAAACTCTACCCTTTCTACACACATCCATAATTTTATTCTCCATTCCAAAGATGTCTTCAGTTGACTTCCTTAGATTGATTAATTTAGAGCAGTGAGATAGAAAATAAGTAATATTTAATGATGAGATAGGAGTGAAGGGAAAATCAGTTTTGTGACTTTGTTAGCATGTCTGGTACAAGCAGTCTAGTATCCATAGAATTGTTTTTGGCATATATACTCTCAGTTAAAATTAAACATGAATGATCATATTTTAGCATCCTACTAGTCATTCAAATTTACCTAATGTTTACTGAGGAATTATTACATGCCTGACACTGTCCTGGGTATTTATTTCAAGCAAACTGTTTTTAAGGTAAAACTTTCATGAAAATATAGTTGAAAATTTTAACATATAGTCATTAAGTTTGTGATTCAGATTCATTGTTGTGGGGAATTTAATCTGTTTAATTAAATGATATATAAAAGATATGCCACATAGTTATTCTAACTGCTCATTAACACAGCTCCCTGAAATTTCTGGAAACTTGACTTTCTTTCAGGTTTAGGAACCCTGAGTTTGAGAAAATACTTGGACCAGGTTGTTAGCTTGGGAAAGCTCAGGTTAAGCATTAAAACTGTGTTCATATCTGAGCATACTACCTGAGTCATATGGTATAACTCCAAGAATAATGAAGTCCAAAAAGAGGCCCCTGGAATATATCACGACTGGCCCGAAAGCAGAATTTTTCTTAGGGAAGCACCTGCATGGTTGTAGAAAGTCTATCTTAATACTCATTCATTCAGATGGTATCATTCACAACTGTGGGCTCAGTGATACTTAGGGAAAAAAATCTATTCCTTGATCTGGCCTGGAAAAATGTTACTAATTGATCTTTACTTTATTCTCCTTTGGCACACTTTAAATAAATATATCCTGCTTGATTTT